>NC_134354.1:69006328-69095963 GCF_048569485.1 Anomaloglossus baeobatrachus
CATTACTAACACCAGAACTTGATGCCAGCTGTATTTTTGAACATCACACAGCTGATATCAACCTCAAAAACCATTATCCTGATGTGAAGTGGCAGAATTGGATATCGTGGATTCTTTACTTCTGGGGCAGCTGTGGGCTGGTATTTTAAGGCTGGGTAGGGACCAATAATCATAGACCTTCTCAAATTGATAATATTAGCCCTCAGCTGTCTGCTTTACCTTTGCTGGTTAATAAAAGTGGGGGATCCCATGTTGTTTTTTTCCATTTAATTATTTATTTGGTTAATAGAAAGCAATACAAACTATCTATCCCTCTAGCTATCTGCTGTATCTATCTATCTATCATTATCTTGAACACATAAAAATTAGCATATACTTGAATGCATTTTATTTTGGTTTGTGTCACACAGACGACACACAGATGACACATGGATGGCGCACATGTATACACAGATAGCACATGGATGGTCAAAATGTAATGTGCCACGTATGCGTTTTTTATGTGGCCATGTGAAGGGGTCCTGAATAGTTATTTATTGCTGGGTATTCTGGAGAAGAATTTGATAATGTCACATTAGCACCAGTGCAAAAATAAAAAACCATGCACACATCTGCTCTGTATGCAGAAATTAGCAGTTTAAGGGGACATTTCAGAAAATCCTTATAAGATGTAACAAGGAGACATGTCATAGGATAAAAATATGTTTTCTCTACTTTGTTACCTCTACTTTCCTTACGATAGTTCATCAATATTGTATTTGTAGGGGTCCCAATCGGATCTAATCTCTGGCCACTAAACGGGGGGAGGTAGTGTATTCTGCTCTGTAAACTGATTACAGCTCACCTCTGACGGTTCAAACATCTCATTGGTGGGGAAGCTAAAGTAGGCCTTGTATACTGGGCTCTCCATTCCCATGTGGTGCACTTAGATAGTACTTGGCAGACCACCTATTGTAATAGTATGGGCGTAACTAATTGGCTGCTAGCCAGGCACTGTGCACCCACGTGTGTGAATGGTGCCCCATACAAGTCTATTTTGTGTGCAATTTTATCACTAAGCAATCACCACCTCCATGTATTGGAAGTTTGTGAGTGGTTGCTTTATTACTGTTTTGCCCCTGTGATGCCTCCATCTTTATTGGGGCTTTGCTGCATCCTGTCAGTGCATTAGATACTTTGGCCTGGGCAGGTTGAGAATGCTGCCCTCTTGTTGCTGTAAGTAATTGCTGAATTTTTGCAGGAAACTATATTCCTCTTTTTGTTACTTTTTTATGGAAGCTAATAGTGGCCACTGATCTAACATTGATGGCCTATCAAAAGCAACTACATCATCAAAGTGATGGAAAACCACTTTAAAGGAAACCATGTAGCAGGATTTTCTGCGCTAGGATGGTGAATAAAATCAAATCATATATGTCCAAAGACATACAGATAGGGCCTCTAGATTGTGAGCCCCAATGGGGGCAGTGTTGCCAATGTACAGTTAGGTCCAGAAATATTTGGACAGTGACACAATTTTCGCGAGTTGGGCTCTGCATGCCACCACATTGGATTTGAAATGAAACCTCTACAACAGAATTCAAGTGCAGTTTGTAACGTTTAATTTGAAGGTTTGAACAAAAATATCTGATAGAAATTGTAGGAATTGTACACATTTCTTTACAAACACTCCACATTTTAGGAGGTCAAAAGTAATTGGACAAATAAACCAAACCCAAACAAAATATTTTTATTTTCAATATTTTGTTGCGAATCATTTGGAGGCAATCACTGCCTTAAGTCTGGAACCCATGGACATCACCAAACGCTGGGTTTCCTCCTTCTTAATGCTTTGCTAGGCCTTTACAGCCGTAGCCTTCAGGTCTTGCTTGTTTGTGGGTCTTTCCGTCTTAAGTCTGGATTTGAGCAAGTGAAATGCATGCTCAATTGGGTTAAGATCTGGTGATTGACTTGGCCATTGCAGAATGTTCCACTTTTTTGCGCTCATGAACTCCTGGGTAGCTTTGGCTGTATGCTTGGGGTCATTGTCCATCTGTACTATGAAGCGCCGTCCGATCAACTTTGCGGAATTTGGCTGAATCTGGGCTGAAAGTATATCTCGGTACACTTCAGAATTCATCCGGCTACTCTTGTCTGCTGTTATGTCATCAATAAACACAAGTGACCCAGTGCCATTGAAAGCCATGCATGCCCATGCCATCACGTTGCCTCCACCATGTTTTACAGAGGATGTGGTGTGCCTTGGATCATGTGCCGTTCCCTTTCTTCTCAAAACTTTTTTCTTCCCATCATTCTGGTACAGGTTGATCTTTGTCTCATCTGTCCATAGAATACTTTTCCAGAACTGAGCTGGCTTCATGAGGTGTTTTTCAGCAAATTTAACTCTGGTCTGTCTATTTTTGGAATTGATGAATGGTTTGCATCTAGATGTGAACCCTTTGTATTTACTTTCATGGAGTCTTCTCTTTACTGTTGACTTACTCACCAGTCAATTCCTTTTTTCTCAGAATGTACCCGACTGTTGATTTTGCTACTCCAAGCATGTCTGCTATCTCTCTGATGGATTTTTTCTTTTTTTTCAGCCTCAGGATGTTCTGCTTCACCTCAATTGAGAGTTCCTTAGACCGCATGTTGTCTGGTCACAGCAACAGCTTCCAAATGCAAAACCACACACCTGTAATCAACCCCAGACCTTTTAACTACTTCATTGATTACAGGTTAACGAGGGAGACGCCTTCAGAGTTAATTGCAGCCCTTAGAGTCCCTTGTCCAATTACTTTTGGTTCCTTGAAAAAGAGGAGGCTATGCATTACAGAGCTATGATTCCTAAACCCTTTCTCTGATTTGGATGTGAAAACTCTCATATTGCAGCTGGGAGTGTGCACTTTCAGCCCATATTATATATATAATTGTATTTCTGAACATGTTTTTGTAAACAGCTAAACTAACAAAACTTGTGTCACTGTCCAAATATTTCTGGCCCTGACTGTATGTAAATTGCTATGGAATCAATAGCGCTATATAAATGAATAAATTAATTATTATTATTATTATCTGCAGTTTGCAGATTAGATGTTAGATTGCAGAAAAAAATGTTCTCAAAGGTCCAGAAATGTGTGCATAAGTTGAATGGTGTGTGCATCGGGGTGGGCCTTTGGGAGTCAGGTCCTCTGTACATATTCCTCCTCCTGGTTTGCCCCTTTTTTTTATGTAAATTTTTTTATGTAAATTTTGCACAGCACCGCCATTGCTGATGTTGGCGCCACATGTGCATTGCTAGTGTGATCTTGTCCTCATTAAAATGGCGCCGGAGTCAGTGCATGCGTGTACCGTGATCTGAGGTGCCATTTTATTGAAGACACTATGGAGACAACTATGATAGGCATCGGCGCATGCGCTTGCACCCCTGCCTCTCATAGTCATCTCCACATTGTCATCAATAAAATGTCGCCAGAGATTACAGTACACGCATGCACTGACTCCGGCACCATTTTAATGAAGACAACATCACAATAACAATGTGCATGCACCACCAACATCAGAAATGGCGGCCAAAATTACTTAAAGAAAAGGGGGCAAATTAGGAGGAATATGCACAGAGGACCTGACCAACAAAGGCCCGCACTGCTGCACACATCAGTCAAAGAATGCACTTATTTTTGAACCTTTGAGAACATCTTTTTCTGCAATCAAACATCTAATCTGGAAACTGAAGGTATGATTTTATTCATGATGCTAGCACTGGCACTGGCTGTACTTTATATGGGAAAATCCTGTTAGTCAGTTCCCTTTAAACAGAACATTTCAATCTATCTGTACCTCCCATTTCCAAAAAATGGCTTCTTTTTACCATTAATGTTCAATTAATTGATATTTATTCAAATTATTGGGAATTTGACTCATGTACAGTACCTATCATTGCCATCAGAGAGTACCCCATACAAAGGTGAATGTGGTCTCTTTGGGTCTTTTTGACCAACTATTTGATAATTCCACTACATTCTCAACTAAACGTTTAGCCACTATGAGCCCAAAATTACTAACAACTAGGGTTGAGCGAGAACCTAACTATTCATACTCGCTATACGAGTACTGATTAATACGCGCGTATTCATTCCGACTAGCATGTGCAATGCAAGTCAATGCGGAATACTCGCAATGTAACAAATAACCCAAATTCCACACTATTTGCTACTTGCACTAATAGTACGGCCTTTGGGTTACTCATTACTTTGCGAGTTTTTCCCCAGTGATTTGCATTGCACACGCTATTTGGAATGAATACGCAAGTATTAGACAGTTCTCATTATGAGTATAGCGAGTACAATAGTTAGGTACTCGCTCAACTCTACCAATAACGCCACACAAATCTGTAATAAGATACTACGCATGGGGTCTTACATTTCTATTAAGCTTATTTTTTAAGGTGTGTAATGAAAATAAATGCATCATGTGATATAATGAAAAAAAAAAAGTATATTAACATAGGTAACTAGTTATCCGAGGAGGTCAGGAGATTGATGTCTTAACACAAACATGTTGTATGGCATTTCCATGTCTCCGACCTCAGTCTACAGTTTTCATGACTAATATCGTTTGGACTAAATGAGGACTAGGAAATAGCCTATTTGTCAAAATGGAAGAAAATTTCAACTGAGGTGATTAGAGACGGATATTCAGTCACACGGTTGCAGCGTACACGTACATTGTTCTCTACGTTTCCCATTATACTCAAATTTACATTACGATATAGGATAGAAGTTCTAGATACATTAGGAAGATAATAAGGTTTCCATCTTTCTTTGCAGCCTAGGTCACATGTGTAAACATGTGAATGCATTGCGGAATTATATAAAGAGACGCCGCTCGAGTCAATTTGATCACCGACATCAATTTCAAAGTGGTTTGTTGGCTCATTAAGGTGATGGATGACAGCACAGAAAACATCACTGGATTCCTACGCTTGACAACAGTCACTGATCTTCTCCTGTCTGTGTCATGACTACACTAGCGGCACTAGAATAAGAATTGGCTTAGATTCACTGTATTGTGGCATGTTCAGCTAAGGTACCTTGTTTATTTGGAGGATAAATATTATAAAGGCAGAAGACCCAATAACGCGTACAATAATGTTTACCCAATGACTCCACCATAACCTGTTATTTTCTGTATTAAAGGGGTTCCCTTTATGCAGGAGATACATGCAGCAAGAATCAGACGCTGGCTTATTATTACTCTGACGCTTTGGTGTTTCGGAGAAAACATACTTCGAAACGCCAGCTATGGACTATGCGGGCGATTCATTAACACTAGCTGTCTTTGTGAAGAGGCTTGGTGGAGAAAGATACACTGAATTAATCAAGAGACGCATGATAATTAATAAAGTAGGTACATCTCTTAACTGACCACCAGAAATGTTCTTCAGTCAATGACGGAGTAAATTTCTGGAGAAAGTTACACCAATAATGTGGTGTGATTTTTTTATGAAATTGACGGGCAGGAGTAGCCATGCCCCATCTCACCTATGCTACAACTTATTAAAGTGTTTTTTGCCCAAATTCTGTCGTTAACACCTTTACGAATTGGTCCCTATTAGTAATGAGCGAGCACTAAAATGCTCGAGTGCTCGGTGCTCAAACTGAGCAGGTCAGACACTCAAATGGGCTCAATTCCAGAAATTAGTATAATGGAAGTCAATGTGAAACTTGAGCATTTTTGTAACTGACCCCAACAAGAGGGCTGGGAGTGGAAGAAATTTGAAAATATTGATGTAAACAGCATGGGGAAAATGCCTGGACTCCTAGGTTGCTGCTGGCAACTAAATAAACAAATAATTAATTTAAAAAAAATGATGAGGTGTTCACCATTTTTGATAACCTGCGAAGGTAAAGCATAATATAATAATATAAAGCTGAGGCTAAAGAGCGCCAATTGTTGATTTTCTTCTTTTATCCTGAAGAAGGAGACTTTGATGCTTGAAATGCGTAGACCTATGAAATAAAAGAAGAAATTTTAATATATTCACAGTTTATTCCTTTTGGTAGCAGCGCGGAATTTATCCACCTTTTCCCTCTACAGTACTGAAGGTAAAGCAGAAAGCTGAGGCTGATATCATCAGACTGGGAATGTCCATTAGCTCCTTCCAAGCCTAAAAAAAGTAGCCCACAGCCACCTCAGAAATGGCTTTCACTACTAACACATGGGCTTTAGGCCAGCTGACATCAACAACAAAAATTATTATCCAACTGCCACAGCACCAGGGCAATCTGGAAAAGCTGGGGAGAAGCTCCAGACTTGGCACATCTAATGGATATGCCAATTCTGGGACAGCTGCCGGCTGATATTTTTAGCCTGGGGAGGGCCAAATAACCATGGGCCTTCCCAGACTGATAATATGAACCCACAGCTGTGTGCTTTACCTTGGCTGGTTATCAAAAATAGGGGTGACCCCCACACTGTTTTTGTTTTAAATTATTTATTTAATAAGTTAAACAAGGCTAAAAATATGGCGCCCTGTACAAGCCAGGTCGTCACAGAACTACACCAACACACCCCACACCCCGGTTAGGCACACCGAAGTCAAACACAAAATTCCTTGTTACCTTCCTCCAGGGGCTGATGTCCACACCAGGGGGTGGGCCAGGTGGTTGGTCCCGCCCACCGAGGAGTTCACAGTCCTGGAGGCGGGAAAAGCAGATCAGATTAGTTTTGAAGTGGAGGAGTGAAGTAGAGTAGAGGAGACTGACCGCGTCCGGGTGTGTGGCCCGGACGGAACAGCAAGGTTGGCAGACGGTGGTGACCGTCTGCAGGAGAGGCTGATTGGAGTGAACCGTAAGGACCGTGGATGGGCGGTGGCCCGGCGGTACCGGATCGGAGAGCAAAGAGAAGCCAGCACCATCCGGCAGGGCTTACGGACCCCGACCAGGCTAGGAGTCGCCGTAAAACCAGTCAAATCCGTTAGCAAAGGGAACCTCTGGGGTTTCCCAGCAGTCAAGACCCGATTGAAGGCAACAGCTCACACTGTAAAGGGAAACACAGTCAAAGCCAAGGCTACAGTTCCCAGGGCCAGAGCCTGCGGTCAAAAGGGGCTCCTTCAGCACCCATCCAAGCTGGGGAGCGGGTTACCGGTGGGAAGCCATTGGAACTGTAAACACAACACAGGTGCAGGGAAAGGCAGTCACCATCAACATACCGGGAGGAGAACAACCGCAGCCACCTGTGGGATTCGTCCATCCAGCCGTTTGTTTGACCAGAGACTCCATGTGAATTACTGGCTGAGTGAGTACCCCCGTGCCGTGCAGCACCGCGCTGCCCCCGCGACCCTGCACCTCACCAGGCCCCGTAACCCGCCTGCCATACATCCCTACCCCTCACCGGGCCCCGGGACAACTAAACCCCCTACCCACGGAGGGGAGAAATAACATCCAAGCTGCTCCCTGTCACCGCTCCCGGGATCCCCGTCCAGAGCAGCGGTGGTGTCACCAATCTCACCACAACCATGGGTGGCGTCACGGACAATATCCCTAAACAAAACCACCCCCTTTCACTCACGGGCGAGGAACGCCGCTCGAGTCCCCGGGATCCGGCCCACCGCTCGAGCCACCACCAAGCAGCAGCAACAGTCGGACCCGAGCAGTGGGTGAGCGCAGCGTCCCCTCCTCCCCCCGCGACAAAAGTACCACATGAAAGGCATTAAAGGGTGTAAGTGTACAAACCCTGCTCTAATCTAAGCTCTCTCTCCTACATCAATTCTAAATTGCTTCCAGTGGACCATGTGCTGCTTGGTCACATGTAAGACCTGATGACACGATGTGTCCGGCCAAGTACAATAATGCAAGTAGCCAACATGGCAATGGGATTACCATGCATGGCAGGGAATCCACTCATGTTTATTCTCTATCTAGTAGACACACCACAAGCATGGTGTTATGGGGGGACCGGCAGATTAGGACCAGGGGGTATATATCCTAATTGCCAGTCGGGGCCCACCGTGCTCCAGATGACAAAGGAGCTGCTGGCACCTGAGGGTTAGGCGGAGACTATAGAGCTGGATGGCTCTGAGATAACCCAGGAACTCTGGGAACTGGTCACGTGTGTTGGGACACGTCAGACCGGACGACAACCCGATTAGCGTTTTGGTGCACCTAGCGCTACACCAACCACGTGTGCAGGAAACACGTCAGGCCGGGTGGTAACCAGGTAGCGTTGACCGGAAGACCGCCACGAAAGCGCCCTGTCGGCCACGTGTGTAGGACACGTCAGGCCGAGCGGTCCTCCGATTAGCGTTTCTGGCCACCTCTCGACTGGCCACGTGTGTGTAGGACACGTCAGGCCAGATGGGTACACCAGTAGCATTGACCGGGAAGCCGAGGAAAATAATGAACACCCTGTTAACTCCACAGGGGTCCTGGAGTACGCTGTCCGTGCGCGTAGGGGGCACAACCGGACAGGTGGCACAGCAGGTGCGTTGTCCGTGTGCGTAGGGGGCACAATTGGACAGGTGGCGCAGCAGGTGCGTTGTCCATGTGTGTAGGGAGCACAATCAGACAGGTGGCGCAGCAGGTGCGTTGTCCGTGTGCGTAGGGGGCACAATTGGACAGGTGGCGCAGCAGGTGCGTTGTCCATGTGCGTAGGGAGCACAAGCAGACAGGTGGCGCAGCAGGTGCGTTGTCCGTGTGCGTAGGGGGCACAATCGGACAGGAAGCACAGCAGCCGCAGCCCAGTTAATGCCACTGGGCTGCTATAGCAAGACTGGAACGGCAGGAGGGAAGCACAGCGCCTGACCCTGATGTGCCGAGCCACGAATCTTGGCGTGACAGGCACCGTTCGCCTAACCCTACCTACCAATTCCCAACATAGGCTTATGCCGCAATGAGTCTCTAACATGGAGGTGTGCTCTGACTGAGCAAAAGTGAAGACTGCGAACCTCCATGTTGTCTCCAGCCCCTTTTATAACCTGGGTCCGCCCCAAACCCAGGGTGGAACCACCAAGGTCCAATAGCAGAGTGCCGTGTCATCAGTGACGTCACATGCGACCTATCCGGAACCGCCACGTCATTGATGACCTCATGGCAGCCACACCCCAAACACTTCACCAGTCATCGTCTGACGACCAATACTGAGGTGCCAGATCATAGGGGCGGGCCTCTGCGAGCCAGTCCGGAGTTGCCACGTCATCAGGACACCTGACACCCTCTGCCCTATCAGGGCCTGCCACCTCACGGACATGCTCAGTGAGGTCCTTACCGGACCTAGCCTCTGATGCACTAAGTGCCTGAGCATGCCCAGTAGCCTGAGCAACAGGCTCAGAAAGCAGACTATCAGTTTGAGCATGCTCAGTAGGCACATCCCAGAACTTAGACACAGCACAAAGTCCAAGTACCTGTGCAAAGAGGCTGTTAGGGTTAATTGTGGGAGCATGCTCAGTAGCCTGAACTGAGGACTTAGTCTCAGACATAACACAATCAGGCTGAGCATGCTCACTAGGCAAAACACCGGGCTTAAACTCTGGCTGGGGTAAATCGGCGCACGCATGCGCACTAGCCGCCTCTCCACACTTAGACGTGGTGGAAGGAACAGCCAACTGGGCGACCCGAGGCACGGCCAAGAATGGCAGCCGGCGCCTGGGCGCAACAGGAACCGCAGCAGGCTGCTTGCGGCTATGGCGGCGCCGGTTCGTAACACACGGCGAGGACTCGAGTATGGCGATAGAGCACCAGCGATGCTCGATCGAATATCGAGCATGCCCAAGCTCGCTGATGCTTGATCGAGTATCGCTCATCACCTATGTGTCTGGGATGACTAGATCAAGGAAGGTCCTCAATGGATTCTCCCCGTCCAGCTAACCTAGACTGGTAAGTCTATTCCTATACACACACACATGAGGAGAGACTTGGCTGCCAGGTATTTGCCTCTTGGCCTAGCTTTCTGAGAAGCATAGTCTTACATAACTTTTCAAAGTAAGTTTTGTCTGAAACTCCAAAGCGTCAGCGTAAAACATGCATGCAGCCAGTGTTTTATTTATGCTTTTCATGGTTCGTGCAGCATGAATCAGTAGACAGGTTCCCTATAATTAAAATACATAAATGCAAAATTAAAGATTCCTTTTAAGACTTAAAATGACTGTTACAGAGTAAGTTTAGGAAAGCACAAACCCTGTAAACGCTTTACATTTGACCAGTAAATGTGTCACACTATAGTGAATAAATGAGTCTCACATGAAGTTATGGCTCATTTAGAAAACCATAGAAAAAAAATGAACAGTCCATTGCCTACGCCGGTGTAATAGTATACATTAGATATTGTAGTCGACTATCACAGTGTATGTTAAAATACTCAACAGACAAGAAAGACAACAGGAACTGGAAGACATAAATGATAATTCATTTCTTTGTGCCTTCAGTTATAGTTCATATTTGGTTTTTTTTGCAAGGGTAAATTTAAAAATTTACCAGGTAGAATATGCATGTTTACTGAATATTGAAATATAGAAAAGCTTTATCTTCTGCATATAGTTTGCTGCTATCCTATATAGCATACCATACTACACTACCTAGAGAAAGACACTGACAATGTATTTTCAGCAATTCTAAGTTGACATTTTTGCCCATTCTTGTCATCAAAATTGCTCAGTAGGATTGAGTGGAGGTGTTTGTGAACAGCAATTTTCACATCTTATTACAGATTCTCAATAGGATTTATGTCTGGACTTTGACTGGGCCATTCACCCACCATTCCATTGTAGCTCTAGCAGTATGTTCAGGGTCGTTGTCCTGCTAGAAGATGAGCCTATACCCCAGTCTCAAGTATTTTGCAGCCTCTAACTGGTTTTCCTCTGTTAATAACCTGTATTTAGCTCCATCCATCTTCGCATCAACTTTGACCAGCTCGCTTGTCTCTGATGAAAAAAGAGACAGCATGATGCGGCTACCACCATGTTTGACGGTGGGGATGATGTTTTCAGGGTGATGTGCAGTGTTAGTTTTCCTTCACACATAGCTTTTTGCATTTAACCCAAAAAGTTCTAATTTGGTCTCATCTGACCAAAGCACCTTCTTTCACATGATAGCTGTGTCTTCTACTTGGCTTTTTGCAAATTGCAAATGGCTTGCTTTTAAAATTAGCTTTCTTCTTCCCACTTTTTTCTTCTCTAAGTAGTGCTTGCCTTACGTAGGATGTCAATTTAGGTGGACCGCCATGTCTTGGTTAGTTTGCAATTGTTTCATACTTCTCGCATTTTTGAATGATGAATTGAACAATGCTCCATGAGATGTTCAAAGCCTAGTCTATCCAGTCTATCCTCAAGATATTATGCCTCATCCTCAATCTCCGCTGTGGCACACCACACTGATTTGGAATACCCAAATAAGATATAAAAGAAAAGTTATTCAATCATGTCACATGCAAAACCAGATGGAGGATATGCAAGAAATATCATTTCTGTATTCTGAAACAAATCAGAGCGAATATCCAGCACTAGAGAATTATACTTGCGGCTATAATCTCAGCTACATTGGAGTGTTGGAATGGAGACAAAGGACATACGGGGGTGCTCAACCCAGAGGGGTATTGTAAATGTTGCCACAGGATAAAAAGAAAAAATGATAGGCATTCACCCAGGTTAGCAAAAACAGTCCTTTATTTCATATAGGAGGAGAAGGGGAGGATGTGAGGAACAGGTGGATGAGAGCTGCTGTTTCGCATGAAAGATTGAGCTTCTGTCGCGGGCGGAGGAGGGGACACTGCGCTCTCCCACTGCTCGGGTCCGGCCGCTGCTGCTGCGGCTGCTGCTCGGTGGTGGCTCGAGCGGTGGGCCGGATCCCGGGGACACGAGTGGCGCTCCTCGCCCGTGAGTGAAAAGGGTGGGATTGCTTGATTGTGGGGATTTGGTTATTGTCCGTGACGCCACCCACGGTTGTGGTGATATTGGTGACACCACCGCTGCTCTGGACGGGGATCCCGGGAGCGGTGACAGGGAGCAGCTTTGTTGTTAGTTCTCCCCTCCGTGGGTAGGGGGTTGGTTGTCCCGGGGCCCGGTGATGGGGTAGGGATGGATGGCAGGCTGGTTACAGGGCCTGGTGAGGTGCAGGGTCGCGGGGGCAGCGCTGTGCTGCACGGCACGGTGGTACTCACTCAGCCAATGATGAGGACACAGTTCTCGGTAAAACACACGGCTGGATGGACGGGTCCCACAGACGGCTGCGGTGTTGTTTCTCCCGGCAGATTGATGGTGACTGCCTTTCCCTGCACCTACGTACTGTAAACGGTTCCAATGGGTTCCCACCGGTAACCCACTCCCCAGCTTGGATATGGGCTGGAGGAGCTCCTTTTGCCCGCAGGCTCTGGCCCTGGGAACGGTAGCCTTGGCGGTGGCTGTGTTTCCCTCTCTTGGTTGGACGGTTGCCTTCTGTCGGGACTTGGCTGCTGGGAAACCCAGGAGGTTCCCTTCGCTGACGGATTGGGAAATTCACGGCGACTCCTAGCCTTGCCAGGGTCCGTAAGCCCCTGCCGGTTGGTGCTGACTTCTCTTTGTGTACCGGTCCGGTACCGCTGGGCCACCGCCCGTCCACGGTCCTTACGGTAGACTCCGATAGGCAACTCCTGCAGACGGTCACCACCGTCTGCCAACCTTGCTGATCTGTCCGGGCCACACACCCGGACCAACTTCAGGCTGCTTAACTGCCACTTCACTCCTCTCTCCACACTACTCAAAACTAAACTGCCCGCTTTTCCCACCTCCAGGACTGTGAACTCCTCGGTGGGCGGGGCCAACCGCCTGGCCCACCCCCTGGTGTGATCATCAGCCCCTGGAGGAAGGCAACAAGGGTTTTGTGTCTGACTTCGGTGTGCCTGACCGGGAGTGTGGGGTGTGTTGGTGTTGTTCTCTGTAGCCCCTGGCTTGTCCAGGGCGCCACACTTCTACAGGTCCAGGTAGAAGCGCGATCTTCTGCACAAAACAGCAGCCCCCTGTTCCTTGCATCCTCCTCTTCTTCTCCTGTCCGGATGAAATAAAGGACTGTTTTAACAAAGCTGGGTGAGTGCCTACCAATTTTTCTTTTTATCCTCTGGCATAATTTCTGTATTACATACCTGTTTAAAATCCTCTGAGTCCATGTGTGATAGTAAAGTCCTGGAAGCATTAGATTATAAGAGAAAACATTGAGTAATTGTGACAAATTACTTTATTGGGGATGTTATATAAGCTCCCGGGCTATTGTTACTCATAAAACAAAACAAGCATTGGGTAAAGAAATGGTTGTTACATATGATACATCTACAAAATTACTGCTCACGACATATTTACTACGGTTTTGGAGTTACATTACAACATCTATATATTCTGTGCAATAAATATCAGACATAATTGTGTAAATCTGTATACCATAATGAAGGCACTATTATATCAATGTCTAAGGCTGACAAATTACACCCAACGTCTTCAGTCCATCATCAACCATTCCGTGTGTGAGCTTGGATGTGTTGGCTCTTTTAAAGATGCCACCTACAGATTTAGCTCAACAAGCTGTCAATTTATGAGCATGTGATAAACTGGAGTTGCTGACACAAGAAATGTTCTAATGCCATATTCACATCCACATAAGCGAGGCGATTGGCAGGAGGCTCTAAAATTGTTAGCTAGAAATGTCATTTAATGAGGTGTCCACCTGCAGCCGAAACATTGCCACCTGTTTAACTCGTTCATCTCCAAACTGTACGCTTAGAGAAAGCTCCATATTATTGATGGTAAATACCAAACAAAATACAATGAATGCGAACAGAGCAAATGTCATGTCTTTATGTTTCATGCCTACTCCAAAAAGCTCCACTTTTTAAATGACCCATAGCATTGATTGTCCTGTTGAGAGATGCCAGAATACCATCTTTCCATTCGTCTATAATGAGAAATGTCTCATATTACTTTTATGTCTTACTGCATCTTTTTTATCGTGTTTTGTAATCAATAAATCCAGTTTGACCTGGGTTGATAAAGATACATATTTTAATACCTCCAGTAATAGTAGTGTTTTGCCAATATACTACATTATTCTACTAGGTTTTTGCAGTCATAAACCACAGCGCCAGCCATTTGCATATCTATAAGATTGCAACTTGCTTTGTCCTCCTATATGTAGTAAATACCGTAGTGATGGGTGAGTACTAAAATCCTTGGATGCTCAGTACTTGAGTCGAGCAATGTGAAACGCTTGAGCGCTCATCTCGGGTAACTGGCATAATTAAAGTCTGTAACGTTAGTCACTACCTTGTGGGGTCGCATGAACGGAAGGGTAGCCAGGAGAGCCAAGATCTGGTAACAGGAGGTCACGTATAATCATAAGCGGTAAACAGAGATGTAGTCAGGGCACAATACCAGAAGAGCATGTAGTAGAAAAAGGAAGTAAGAAAAGACGTAGTCAGATAATGGTCCAGGGTCAAAGACAGGAATGCACGACAGGAATAGGGAGCGAGCAGAGGGAATTCTAATAACAGTCCGGGGTCAGAATACCAAGATCAGGATACAAGGAGACACACAAACTATGGCAGCACAGCAGAGCCAGAGAATACAACTGGCAGCGTTCTGGAGGAGCATGCTCAGTAAAGAAGCCTGAGTAATTACCCGGAAAATGGAACAGCTGAGTAACCAGCACCTCCCAGAACCAACCTGGACTCCAGTATAGTGACCAAGCTGCTAGTTCTTTAACAAGGACGGAGCCGCAAAGCATCTCCAAGGGCACGATGCTCTGTACAAAGAAATAGACACACTGCCAGATCTGTAAGTGCCGCAGACCATCTCCAAAGGCAAGATGCTCTCCACAAGGAATGGACACACTGTCAGATCTGTAAGCATCACAGAGCATCTGCACAGAGAATCGTTACAGTGTCAATGGGAAACTAGAGCATTTTTCCGGCACACTTACCAGGAGGTCTGAGGGGGGCGTAGAAATCAATGAAATGGATGGAAGCAGTGCTCAAATGCAATGGGACCAACATGGGGAAGATGTCTGGATGCATTTCTGACTTCAAGGTCACTGATGGTAACAAGGTTGTTGAAGTATTAAGCCACTTCTAAGAACTAAAAGTAAAACATTCCAAACTGAAGATAATATATATTTAACAGGAAAAAATTGTTAAAAAGCATTTATTCTTGTATAATGACTTGTATATACAGTAAGGCAAATTTAACTAGAGAGAAAAAACACCTCCTCTATTTTTGTCTATGTTCACACTTCGTATTTTTGCTGAGTTTTTGCACTTTTGTTGCTTTCAATGTTGAAAAACACTGCAAAAACATTGACATGCTGCTTCTTTCAAAAATTCAGCATTTTTCCATATCAGTCAGGAATAAAAATGAATCGTGTGCAGAAGATTTCTATTTTTTTCCCATCTGTAAGTGCAAGGCCTATCAAAAACTGAAAGGAAGGATTGCAATACACCCTGGAATACACGTAAAGGATGGTCTCAGAAAACATTTTTTCTCTATTTGGAAGGACTGGGACTCTCCTAGAGTGGTAAAGTATATGCACATGTATCATCAAGTGGCCTTTGGGGTTATCTGTACTTAAAGATCCATACTCCTGAGCAGATATACAAGCTATGTATTGATAGATTCTTATTATTGAATTTGGGCTACAGTTATACTGCAGGCACCATGTCTATAATGTGCGTTGTGACTGATATATTTAATTGAACAAGCACTTTAGTAATTCTGAAATATAAGAGGCATAATAATCAGAACCATGTGAAAATTATTACTGTTCATTGCTGATTCAACATTGTACCATGTTACACATATGTTACTGTTATTCTTTACACCTGATGAATCTCTCATTTCGGAGGGGAAACGCGTTGAGCATTTATGAGTGCCTATTTTGGCACCTTTAAAAGATATTGGGTATGTATAACATATATATGTGACACCTATTTGGTGAATTTCAGTACATAATATTGTTCTCTTATGGCTGATGATACACTTCTGATATTCTAATGGTCAAAAATAGTACATTTTACTCTTGTTACATCAATCTGTTGATATTCCCTTGCTACAATTATCATACGGGTAATACTCCTCTGTTGGTATAAATGCTTGCGGCAGGGTGTAATATTACTTTGTGGATACCTTTGTGTTTGCCTCCTCTTAGAACCCTCTGGGGCTTGATAGGGAGAATCAGGGCTAGTTACCATGGCTAATTGTTTTATATATTTACTGTGTACCTCAATAGGTACTGTCATTTTCTCAACTTAGTGTGTTTTTTGATTTATTTTTTAATTTTTAAGTCCTGATTGGACTCTGCATGTTTTAACATATATCAATAAAAGTGGTTTTTAAGGGGTATTCCCTTTGAATTTCTAGATACAAAATGGCTCCAATTACTAATATGTGTTTTTTTCAGACTTCTAATGAGTGAACCCAGTAATATTTGGGTTTGTCAAACCAGCAGATGCTAAAAATAAAATTGGTTTTGGCAGCCGAACTTGACTTCGAACTTGACCCCGGACGCCGAACTCTATATAAGTCTAAGGGACCCGAACTTATGTATTATAAAATGATGTTTGTAAGGTCGGAGGTAGCTGCAAAAGAAAGAAAAGGAGTAAAACAGGACAGTTATACTTACAGACCTTCCCAGTAGCTGTAACATTGCTTCCATAAGATCCCATACATACTCATTGTTTCCCCCACCTACCGTCAGTCCCAGCATCTGTGATTGGTTGCAGTCAGACAGCGCATCCACACTCTGTGACAGTGTCTGTGATTGATTGGCGTTACACACACTGTCTGCATCCCTATTATGGTGAAAAAAAATAAAAAAATAAATCGAAAAAATGATGTAGCGTCCCCCATATCGTGATACCCAGCACAGATAAAGCAGGTGGTTACAGGCTGCAGGCCCTAGCCGATTGCATTATCTTGGCTATGTGTCAAAATACAAGGAACCTCATGCGGCTTTTTACAATTATTTAAATAAATAATTTTTAAAAAACTACATGCGGTCCCCCCCAATTTTGATATCCAGCCAAGATAAAACCAACAGCTGGGGGCTGGTATTCTCAGCATAGGGAGGCCTAAATATAGCAGTCTGCAACTGCCCCCAAATTTTCACACCCACTAGATGAGACAATTCCGACACTTTACCCTGCTTTTCTTGATTGCTCTGGAGCGGTGGCAATTGGAGTAATATAAGGGTTTAATGACAGCTGTAATATGTCAAAAAATCCCAGCTATCATCAAGCTCAAGGTTCGTAATGGAGAGAGGTCTATGAGACCAATCCATTACTAATCCTGTCAGTCAATTGAAGTGCTTCAATTTCCGTCAAATCCAAAAATATGGCACTGATGTTCAGATATATTATAACAGAAGAAGTTTTATTTGGCTATTATAAAATATTACAACGCGTTTCAGCTAAAAATCTTAAAAAAGATTACCGCCATCTTTTTGGATTTGAAGGATTTTTAAGCACTTCAATTTACTAGTTTCCTGTGATCCTCGGGTGGAGGTGATTCACAGTGCATCAAATCCTGGTGAGCAGCAGATCAGGACGGAGCCTGTAGAGGTTGATCCGAAGGGATCTATGAGTTTGATCCAACTTGCAATAAGGTCAGTGCGACTCATGCACATCTTTTAACTAACATATATGGATTTGAACTACTACATTTAGAAAATAGCTATAAGCTAAACGAATATGGACAACCATCTAAGGAGTATGACAACTTTAAAGTCTTAGGAGTTCATTGAAAATATACTGAATAGAGATAGTAAGCAATTAGTTCCAAATTCCTTTACTTTTGAAAACTTTTCATATTTCTAATCCTGGGTTCATGGGAAGATCCTCTGGTACTTTTGTGGACCAGTGCCACCCAGCCCATACCCTAGGGCAGGGGTAGGGAACATTTTCCTGCCAGAGGGCCATTTGGAAATTTCTACAATCATTCAAGGGCAGCACAAAATTATCAATTTGAAAATGACCCTCCTATGTTTGGTCAAATAATCAATTAACTTTCCCCTACTGTGATGGCTGGAGTTTCTTCTCTTTGGTGCGGCTGTGATATTAAGCAATATTAATCTTGTTGCATCTCACAACTGCTTTTCCAGGTTTGAGTTGGCTGGGACTGCTGAATTTTCATCACAAAGGAGATGCTGGAACTTATTTATATACATCACAGGAGAGGTTGGGGTATATACATCATAGGACGGTCTAGGGCATATACATCACAGGAGGGGATGTGGCATATAAATCACAGGAGATGCTGTGGCATGTAGACCACAGAAGACGCTTAGTGGCATATGCATCACAAAACATGCTGAGGGTACATACATTAAATCAGAGTCTGGGGGCATATACATGACATGAGGGCTGGGGCACATACATCACAGGAAGGGCTGATGGTATATACATCACAAGAGATGCTAGGGCATATAGCCCACAGGAGATGCTTGGCGGCATATATATCACAAGACACGCTGAGGGTATATACATCACAGGAGAGGCTGTGGGTATATACATGACAGGAGGGGATGTGGGCATATACATCACAGGAGAGGCTTAGGGCATATACATCAAAGGCGCAGCTGTGGGCATAAACATCATAGGAAATGCTGAGGCATATAATCACAGGAGAATCTTGGGCATATACATCATAGGGGATGGCTGGGATGAATATATATCACTAGGGAAGCTGGGGGCATAGACATCACCGGAGATGTTGAGGGCATATGCATCACTTTGGAGGACTAGGAGGAGAATACATCACTAGGAAAGCTGGGGGGGCATAGACATCACTGGGGGAGTACATACATTACTGGGGGGGCACTAACATTACTGAGGGACACAGACATAACTGGGGAGCACAGACATCACTGGGGAGTATATACATCACTAGAGGGCAAGACGCGGCTGCCACCTGAGCACTGAGGCCTCTTGGAATCTGCCTAGGGGCCGCGGAAAAGGTCAAGAGGTCCCCACCTCTGCCCTAGGTCAACATACTGAGTAAATACTTAAAAGGGGGGGCTAAGGTGTACACCTAATAGGATGCATTAAGGAGAAAGATCAGAGACATCATATGAAATACAGGAATTTAGGACAATCAGTGAGATTTGTGCATTGTCGCAATTTCCGCAAATAGAATTTTAAACACTAAGTCACTAAAGATCCAGCCCGTGCGCTTTATCAATAAAGTCTTAATAAATGTTGACAAGCAATTCCAAATATTTTCTATGCATGCTGTAAAACAATCACAATGGCAGAGAAAATAGTTGCAATGTGGATAGTAAACCACAGGACGGTATAATTTCTATATCTACCATAATTATTATATGTCAAACAGGGAGGCAGCGGTGGCAGGCTGTTTCCCTGATTCTGCACGATCAGCAACTCTGTGCTGAATTATTTCTACAAGAAACTAACAAACTAGATATGAAAAGACATCCAAACTCAGATAAATGTCATTGTAAAAGCCATTCAATTTCTCATGTCCCAGCAGGATTTAGACTAAATTTATATATAAGTTGCTTAACACAATGTGAGATACTATTGCTTCTAGGAATTGTCACATGTAAACATTTCAAAAGGAAACACAAAATATCCCATTTCTTTCCATTTATAGGTGAAAATTAAAAATAATTGTGAATCAATTAAACATGATATTACTATATACGCAAATCACTGATTGACATTCTATAACACAAAACATTCCACCAACCTTCAAAACCGGAATATTAAAAACACCCAAAGCCTACGTGTAATTTCACACAAAAGAATTGCTTCTTAACCCACAAGTATAATTCATATGCCGATCTAATATGTCCATAAACTGTTCCAAATCTCATACTCTGTCTTTTTGAATAGGTGGTTCCTATCCATTGGCATTCTATCAGAACTTTATGTGCTAAGACTTTCCTTTAATTTTCAGCATGCCTTTATCCTGTTTTTGTCCAATGCCATGGGTGCCCAAAGCTAAAAGCTGTCTCTATAAAGACAATACTGACGAGCAAAAGGGTAACAATTAATGACGAGCAAGTGTGGCAGCACTGCTCTTTACTCGATTGATCATCATGGTGCTCAGTTACTTGCAGTGGTCGACTGAGTATTGCAGCTGCTCAGATGTTTTCTCTGTAAATGCAATCTCTGAATGGCTCTCACTGGGGTTAAAGCAATGCTTTTGGATGTAGTGTGTCAAACGAAAAACCCCGCCCTTCCTGTCCAGGAAATGCTTTTTTATGGCTAGCTGTATGTGGGCGGAAAACCAGACTGCCCAATCATTGACTTCAATTTAGTGATGGGCAGACTTGGCCTGTCTGGATCTGCAAGGTTTCAAAAGTATGGTGGTGGTCCCGGAGTGCTTAGGGAACTCCAGCTAATCATCAGGGTCCAGCAACTCGGGATATAAAAACAAAATAAAGGAAAAATAAAAATAAAGCAAGTGCGCTGTTTTTACCAAGTCTCCGGCGCAGCTGTAAATGCTTTCAGGCCACTCACTCTTCTTCAGGGACAACTCATTATTGCTGATCCATATTTAGTGGTTCCCCTGCCCACCAGCAGTCATGCTGTCTGTGATTTTTTGCAATAGTCCTGGGCAGCTGCAGGCTGCTATCGGTCTCACAGTCTGAGAATACCAGACGTCAGCTGTTAGCTTTATCTTGGCTGGGTATCAAAATTGGGGGGACCTTTGTTTACATATTTTTTTAAAAAAAGCTTCATGTGGTTCCTCCTATGTTGATACACAGCCAAGATAAGTGCACAGCTGGGGGCTGCAGCCGATAGCCGTATGCTTTATCTGTGCTGGGTATCATAATACTGGGGGACCCTGTGCCAATTTATTTATTTTTAATTTATTTTTACGCCATGCTATAATCATAGACAGGGTCTGTGATTAGTTGCAGTCAGATGCTGTCACACAGGCTGGGGACGTGTCTGACTGCAACCAATCACAGACACCAGGACTGCCGATGGGCTGGGGAAGCAGTGAATATGCATATAAGTAAATGAGTGGTCCCAGAAGAAGAGTGAGCAGCCTTGAAGCAGTTACAGCCATGCTAAAGACTCAGTAAGTATAGCACGCTTGTTCTAATCCCCCTACTTTTTCTACCACCATTTTTAATCGCATAAGCATAGACTTACAGTATATGGGGTCCGGCTAAATATGCAGAATAAATTCCGGGCTGCAGACGATTTTTTTTATAAGTCCGGTTAGTCCTGCCGATCCCAGATATCTGCAAGTTCACCCATCATTACTTCCATTATACTCAATACTTGAGTTGACCCCATCTGAGCATCTGACCTGCTAGACTCGAGGACCGAGCACCCAGGCATTTTAGTCCTGCCCATCTCTTGTAACAATGTTTTGAACTTTTGACTTTCAGGCTCCATATCTCACCATTCACTACAGCTTTTAGCATGAGACTACCTTCATTTTATAAACCATCATCTTGGCTATCTTATACATAAATTTGACTTACAGCAATTTAGCATATGATTAGTTATGCAGATTCTTGTCACTGCATTGTTACTGGTTTGCTCCTATGTATCTCAATTTAGAAACAGAAAACAAGACTGTGGACAAAAAAGCGCAATAGAGTCTTAACTTGTAAACAGCATAAGAGGGGTTAATGGAAAAACTCACCTATAGGGGTTGTGCCAGTCACAACTCTTATATTAGCGTAGTCACAGGGTGAACTAGCTGCAGCCCTGAAGAGATCGGTATTAGTAGTTTGCAGGAAAGACGGGTATCTTGCCGTGCTTATCACCAAATCCAGGAAGCAGATAGGGTTAATCCATGTCTTTTATTTAACAGGAGAAGATACAGGTCAACATGTTTCAAGGGGCTCAGCCCTCTTCCTCCGGACATATATCAATGACAAGATTATCCTCTCATTGATATATGTCCTGAGGAAGAGGGCTGAGTCCCTTGAAATGCGTTGACCTGTATCTTCTCCTGTTAAATAAACGACATGGATTAACCCTAACAGGAGAAGATACAGATCAATGCGTTTCAAATGACTCAGCCCTCTTCCTCAGGACATATATCAATGACAGGATTATCCTCTCATTAATTTATGTCCTGAGGAAGAGGGTTGAGTCCCTTGAAACGCGTTGACCTGTATCTTCTCCTGTTAAATAAAAGACATGGATTAACCCTAACAGGAGAAGATACAGATCAACGCGTTTCAAATGACTCAGCCCTCTTCCTCAGGACATATATCAATGACAGGATTATCCTCTCATTAATATATGTCCTGAGGAAGAGGGCTGAGTCCCTTGAAACCTGTTGACCTTTATCTTCTCCTGTTAAATAAAAGACATGGATTAACCCTATCTGCTTCCTGGATTTGGTGATAAGCGCGGTACGATACCCATCTTCCCTGCAAAATACTAATGTATATCTCAATTTAAAATTTTATTAGTATTTTGTAAATCCACCTTTGGCTTTCCATCCTTCTGGTCATGCTCTAGATCAGATTCAAGCTGGTCTCGACCAAAGTCTGATCCTCGGTCTCTTCTACACGTGTTCCCAATATTGATGCGTACGGGTGCACTCACTTGAGTGTTTTGAGGATAAAAGAGAAAATAAAAATACTTAAATCTGTTCCTAAATTGTATTACAGAGACAACATACTATAATTTGTGCTTCAGATGTCATCTACCGCTGCAGAGCCTTTCAGCTTTCGAGATCTAGAGAACGACATTTCGGGTTAAAATTCATTTACCTAAAGTTCCTCAGTAATAGCCTATGTCTATGCAAGACATCTGTTCCAACTCCGAAAGCTCTAATTTTAATAGAAAATAACATAGTTTAACTGCCTAAGATTAGAGGTTGTGTGGGACTTCGTTTCGCAGTGTTGGCTTCACCACATTTTTTTTCTGCCAAGAGACTTATAATACATTAAAGTCAAAATGTGCTGAAGGCTCAAGAAAAGAAAAAAAGAGAGAAATCTTCTTAACTTGTCACAGTGTTTACTCCCTTCTTGAGTTTGTGTCAGTATCTGGAATAGTGGGGCTGACAATAGCCCTGTTTTTCTTGACAATAAAAAAATTGCTGACTAAATAAATCGCCTATTAATTACAGTCCTAAATAAGTGCCACTGGCAGGCGGTAGTAAAAGGCAAACTGTCTCCTCTAGACAAATTGTATGCTTTTTCTTATTTCCACATTGGGCGAATTGCATACTAATTTCTTGTCTAACAAGCAGTTTCCTAGCAGAATAAAAACAGATTTAGCTATTTTACAATTGTATATTGACCTTGTTGAATTACTTTTTGTCCAGATATGAGAAATGCAAGAATAAAATTACCCTGCTCGAATTTGAAACCTCTGTGTTTTGTGGGAAGTGCATTAGTCACAGACTAGGGTTTTTAGGAAAAGACGTTCATCACACAGATAATTGGAGAGTACGTACTGGCCCTAATATGTGTCCTACTATATCCATTCTAATTCGCATAATAAAAAAAACCCTCTTTTTTTACAACAATTCTCTTGGAATTTGATATCTCTTACCTGTGTAGCTAACTTCTTTTTTCTAACTTGAAGAATAACATAATTCTGACTATATTCAGCCACCAGTAGGGGGATGTCACACTTTCGAACGTAGCACGCGCGTTCAGACCAACAGATGTTTGACGCACAATAAAAACACACCACAACACCACAAATAAGAGGGATACCGAGAATGCAACAGCAACGGTGGGCCCTGGCTCTAGTGAGAGGGTACAGGACACCTCCTGCCCTTAACAGCCAATGTACCCTGCGCTCCTAGCCAGTCTCTATACAGGTTCCTCACCTATCACCGAGCAGGAACCTGAAGCCCTGAAAAGATCCTACAATAGTCCTGGCTAGTGAGTGTGAAGGTAAAGCTCACTAGACTCACCGCTGCACTAATAAAACACGAGGGTAGGTGAGACAAACAGAGGAATAGTAACTAAAAATGGAGAAGATACGAATCCACAGCAGCTCCATCCACCAAGGTGACCAGAATATAAATGCTTTTGTATAATCAGCAAAGATTGCTTGGAAACCTTGCTAATTAGACACAAAGAGGCGTGGCTACAGAGCAGCTGCAGCTCACCTGCACTGCTGGGAAGCTGCTAGCAGCAAAACTGACATTAACTGTTAAAGCACCAAGAGGAACGAAACAACATTTAAATGTAGAGTCCCAGATGGAGATGAGAGGTTCTAGTCCTAAAGCTGTCACTAGTTGTCACGCTCCCCGGCTCCCCTGTCACGCTCTCCGGCTCCCCTGCCACGCTCCCCGGCTCCCCTGCCACGCTCCCCGGCTTCCCTGCCTCGCTCCCCGGCTCCTCTGCCAGGCGTCCCCCGCTCCACAGCCTCCATGCCCCATCACCTGCGGTCCCCAGGCAGCCCGGTCCCCGCTCCCGGCGCCCGTCGGCAACTCTGCTCCAGCCCGGCTCTCCTGCCTCCTGTTCACCGCTCCCTGCTCTGGCTTCTGGCACCCGGGCCTCGCGCATGCGCATTAGGGCGCGCGCGCGGTCATTGACCCTCTCTTAAAGGGCCAGTGTCCTCAAACAGGATATTGAAGAATCAGGTACAGGGTATATAGGGAGATCCTTTCCAAGTGGGCGGGGCCTGTTCTTCGTGTTTTGCTAAGCTAGGAGTCAGGTCCCCTTGTGTCTTGTGGTATACTTACCTACCTCTCTCCTAGAGCCGCTCCTGCCTCGCCAACCGGTCCTGACGATACCCGAACGGTGACGGTCTGCCATCCCTTCAGTTCATACCATCTCCGATCCCTGTGGTGACCCGTCTTCTCGCTCCGTCGGTTCCGGACTCTGCCTGACGTCATCTCGGCCTCCGAACCTGAGCTCCGTCACCCGGACTACCTTCAGTGACTCCGTGGTCCCAGGGACTTCTACTCTCCACACCTCTGAACGGACTGTCCTGCTACCCGTAGTGCTCCGGCTACCGGGCACCTTGCCTTCGGTGAGGTGTTCAGCCCAGTGGATCCACCTCCTGGGTCTGCCCGTCCACCTGGCCCTAACAGTAAGAACAGGCCATGGATCCCGCCGAAGCACTAGCGACCCAGCTGGGCACCTTGCAGCAGGAACTCGTACGACAGCGCGAGACCCAGTCCCGCATGCTGGCCTTCATGTCCTCGGTGGATACCCGCCTGCACACGCTGCAAGCATCTGCCACGTCCCTGGCATCTCAGGTTACTACTGCACAGTCCACGGCCACGGTTCCCGTGGCGGCTACCTCAGAAGCTTCTAAACTCCGCCTGGCCTCTCCAACCCGATATGCCGGAGATCCCAAGACCTGCAGAGGATTCTTAAACCAGTGCTCCCTCCATTTCAAGCTGCTTCCGCACCTGTTTGCCTCCGACCAAGCCAAGGTGGCGTTTGTGATGTCCCATCTAGAGGGTGAGGCACTGGCCTGGATGAACCCCTTGTGGGAGAAGGAGGACCCTGTGACCACTAACATCCAGGACTTCCTGCAGGCGTTTAGAACCGCCTTTGACGAACCCGGACGTGCCGCCGCATCCGCCTCATCACTCCTCAGGCTACGTCAGGGGACCATGACGGTGGGGCAGTATGCCATCCGCTTCCGCACTTTGGCCTCAGAATTGGGGTGGAACACTGAAGCCCTCACCGCCGCCTTCTGGGAAGGACTCTCCAGCCGTATCAAGGACGAGCTGGCAGGCCGCGATGTTTTTTCCACCCTGGATGCCCTGATCGCACTAGCCACCCGCGTGGACCTCAGATTCCAGGAACGATCCAAAGAGGTGTCCCGTGAGAGACGTCCAATACGGCATTCCTCTCCTCCGCAGAAGCCCGCCGTCCTTCATTCAGCGTCGTCTGGTGTCTCTGTCCACGAGCCCATGCAGATCGACCGTTTGCGGCAGTCCGAACAACGCCGAGCAGAACGGCTCGCCAAGGGCCTATGCTTCTACTGCGGAGAGGGCACACACCTGCTACGTTCCTGTCCAGAGAGGCCGGGAAACTCCAAAGCCTAGGGTTGGTAGGAGAGGCCACCCTAGGTGCTGGGACTCTCTCAGACCCGGTTACGTGGACCGTTCAAGTAACAACGGGAAAGACGCGGTTCACGGCCGAGGCGTACCTCGATTCCGGGGCAGCAGGCAATTTCATCCAGCAGGCCACGGTGGACAAGTTCCAGGTGCCTGTTACTCCACTCGACAAACCCCTCGTGATTGCCTCTGTGGATGGGAGACCCCTCTCTGACACCATCTCGTGGATCACCAAGCCGGTGGAACTACGTATCGGTGCCCTGCACACTGAGAACATCGCTCTCTACGTCCTCCCACACATGTCTCATCAAATCCTGCTGGGACTCCCTTGGTTACGGACACACGAACAGTCAGTCAGCTGGTGTACTGGTGACATCAACCGATGGGGCTCCTCTTGCCACGAGAACTGTCTGAAGACTATACAGCCCATCCGACGACCTCCGGTTCCGGAGTCCCTACCGGGACTGCCCTCGGCCTATTGGTCCTTCGCGGATGTCTTTGATAAAAAGGAGTCAGAGGTACCGCCGCCACATCGTCCTTATGACTGTGCCATCGACCTACTCCCGGGAACTACACCACCTCGAGGACGGATATATCCTCTGTCTCCTGCGGAAACAAGGGCCATGTCTGCCTACATCACGGAGAACCTGGCAAGGGGATTCATTTGGAGATCCTCCTCTCCTGCTGGAGCAGGCTTCTTTTTCGTTAAGAAGAAAGAGGGCGACCTACGCCCATGCATTGACTACCGGGGATTGAAACAAATCACCGTGAAAATTAAATACCCCCTGCCGCTCATCCCCGAATTGTTTGATCGGCTTAGAGGAGCTCGTGTGTTTACCAAGTTGGATCTTCGGGGTGCCTACAACCTGGTCCGCATCCGCTCTGGGAACGAATGGAAGACCGCATTCAATACTCGCGATGGGCACTATGAATACTGTGTGATGCCCTTCGGCTTGTGTAACGCACCAGCAGTCTTTCAGGAATTGGTGAATGACGTGTTCCGGAACCCTCTCTACGTCTGTGTGGTGGTGTATCTTGATGATATCCTGGTCTTCTCTCCGGACCTCCAGACCCACAGAGAGAACGTGCAGCTGGTACTACAAAGACTGAGAGAGAATCGGCTGTACGCCAAGTACGAGAAGTGTGTCTTCGAGCAGTCTTCTCTTCCCTTCCTGGGTTACGTAATCTCCGATACCGGTCTGCAGATGGACCCAGAGAAGGTCTCTTCCATTCTCAACTGGCCCCCTCCTTCCAGACTGAAGGCAATCCAACGCTTTCTTGGATTCGCAAACTATTACTGTCAGTTCATCCCTCACTTCTCTGCCCTGACTGCACCTCTCTCCGCCTTGAGCAAGAAGGGGGCTAATCCAAAGGACTGGTCACCTGCGGCCGACGCCGCGTTTGGCTCCCTGAAACAGGCATTTGCTTCCTCTCCTGTGCTCCACCGTCCTGAGTTAAACCGACAGTTCACCTTGGAGGTGGATGCCTCCTCCTCGGGAGCCGGAGCAGTGCTCATGCAGAAGTCCTCCTCCGGGAAGATGGTTACTTGCGGTTTCTACTCCAAGGGCTTCTCAGCGCCTGAACCCAACTACACCATCGGTGACCGAGAGCTATTAGCAGTCAAACTGGCTCCTGAGGAATGGCGCTACCTTCTGGAGGGAGCAGTGTACCCCGTGATCATTTACACGGACCATAAGAACCTGGAATACCTGCGGTCTGCTCAGCGACTGAACCCACGGCAAGCCAGGTGGTCCTTGTTCTTTGCCAGGTTCGATTTTCAGCTCCATTTTCGACCCGCGGACAAGAATGTGCGAGCAGATGCCTTGTCCAGGTCATTCATGCCCATGGAACAGGAGGAGGAGACATCCCAGCCCATCATCTGCCCAAGTAAAATCATTCCGGTGGCCCCTGTCACCCTGGCCCAGATACCGCCCGGGAAGACCTATGTCTCTGAGACTGACAGGCAAAAAGTGTTGCACTGGGGCCATGCCTCGAAAATAGCCGGCCATGCTGGTCAGAAGAAAACATGGAGTACAATTGTACGTCACTACTGGTGGCCATCCCTTCGCACGGACGTCGCTTCTTTTGTCTCAGCCTGCTCCTCTTGTGCCAGGAACAAGACGCCCAAACACCTGCCATATGGTCGTCTTCTGCCTCTGCCTATACCCTCCGTTCCGTGGCAACACATTGCAATGGACTTTATTATGGACTTGCCCCTGTCCTCCGGACACACAGTCATATGGGTCGTGGTGGATCGGTTGTCCAAAATGGCCCATTTCGTCCCTATGGCTGGACTCCCCTCTGCCCAGGAACTCGCTGACGCCTACATACAGCACATCTTCCAGTTGCATGGCTTTCCATCACACATTGTGTCCGACAGAGGAACTCAGTTTACCTCCCGCTTCTGGAGGGCCCTCTGCAAACATCTGGGAGTGACTCTGGACTTTTCTTCAGCCTACCATCCTCAGTCGAATGGCCAAGTGGAACGAGTCAATCAGAACTTGACCTCCTTCTTATGTCACTACGTTAACGCCCATCACGACGACTGGTCCACGCTTCTTCCTTGGGCAGAATTCTCCCATAACCACCACGTCAGTGAGTCCTCCTCCAGCTCTCCCTTCCATGTAGTTTACGGACTTCAGCCTTCCGTCCCATTACCTGTATCTTCTTGCTCGGATGTCCCTGCTGCTGATACCGTAGTCCGTGACTTTTCAACAATTTGGGACTCTGTCAAGACGTCCCTTGGACGTGCTTCCCTGCGGAAGAAGAGACACGCAGACAAGAGGCGTCTGGATCCTCCGTGTTTCTCTCCAGGAGATCTGGTCTGACTTGCTTCCAAGTACGTCCGATTGAAGCTACCATCATACAAGCTGGGTCATCGCTACATCGGGCCGTTTAAAGTCCTCAGCAAAATAAATGAGGTCTCCTACAAGCTGCAGCTCCCGGCCACGATGAGAATACCCAACTCCTTCCACGTCTCCCTGCTCAAGCCGGTTGTCCTTGGTCCCTTCTCTGCTGCTGCCAGTTCTGCTCCTCCTCCTATTGCTGATGATGACATCTATGCGGTAAGGGATATCGTGGCCATGAAAACCGTACGGGGCCGACAGTTCTTCCTGGTGGACTGGGCAGGGTATGGTCCTGAGGATAGGTCCTGGGAACCCCGGGAGAATGTGGGTACTCCCCTGATACGTGCCTTCCTGTCCCGGTTGCGAGGAGGGGGGCGTGGGGGAGGGGGTACTGTCACACTCCCCGCCTCCCCTGTCACACTCTCCGGCTCCCCTGCCACGCTCCCCGGCTCCCCTGCCATGCTCCCCGGCTTCCCTGCCTCGCTCCCCGGCTCCTCTGCCAGGCGTCCCCCGCTCCACAGCCTCCATGCCCCATCACCTGCGGTCCCCAGGCAGCCCGGTCCCCGCTCCCGGCGCCCGTCGGCAACTCTGCTCCAGCCCGGCTCTCCTGCCTCCTGTTCACCGCTCCCTGCTCTGGCTTCTGGCACCCGGGCCTCGCGCATGCGCATTAGGGCGCGCGCGCGGTCATTGACCCTCTCTTAAAGGGCCAGTGTCCTCAAACAGGATATTGAAGAATCAGGTACAGGGTATATAGGGAGATCCTTTCCAAGTGGGCGGGGCCTGTTCTTCGTGTTTTGCTAAGCTAGGAGTCAGGTCCCCTTGTGTCTTGTGGTATACTTACCTATCTCTCTCCTAGAGCCGCTCCTGCCTCGCCAACCGGTCCTGACGATACCCGAACGGTGACGGTCTGCCATCCCGTCAGTTCATACCATCTCCGATTCCTGTGGTGACCCGTCTTCTCGCTCCGTCGGTTCCGGACTCTGCCTGACGTCATCTCGGCCTCCGAACCTGAGCTCCGTCACCCGGACTACCTTCAGTGACTCCGTGGTCCAAGGGACTTCTACTCTCCACACCTCTGAACGGACTGTCCTGCTACCCGTAGTGCTCCGGCTACCGGGCACCTTGCCTTCGGTGAGGTGTTCAGCCCAGTGGATCCACCTCCTGGGTCTGCCCGTCCACCTGGCCCTAACACTAGTCTTTAAAAAACAGCGAGATGACCTTGACAGGGAAGCTAACATATAGATTTATACAGCATAAATTAAAGGAGTTTTCTGGTTTCAGAAAAACTGATGTCACTCAACTACATTTTGTTTAAAGGGAACCTGCCATATAAAAAATGCTATTAACCCCTTCACTTTGTTGCAATTTTCCTTTTTTACACTTTTGGTTTTTCTTCCCCATATCCCAAGAGACATAACCTTTTTATTTTTCTGTCCCCATAGTCATATATGGGCTCCATTTTTGCATGACGAGTTGTACTTTTGAATACCACCATTCTTATTATCATTAAACGCACGGGAAAACGGGAAAAAAAATCCAAGAGTGTCGAACTGCAAAAAAAGTGCAGTTCTACAATTTTTTTTATTTACTATGTTCACTATATGGTAAAATTGCCCTGCAATATGATTTTCCAGGTCAATATGGGTATATAGATACCAAACAAGTAAAGTTTTTTTCTATTTAAGAAGAGAAAAAAATACAGGAATTTGAATCAAAAAAAGAATTTTGTTTGTGTCGCCATTTTTTGAGACTCGTAACTAGTAACAGGCGAATAGTAACTAATTCTGTTTGGATAATTCTTAAAAAAACACCGAGTATTAGTCCAGTTATCTCCAGAACTAGAGATGGGCAATCCCAAAGATGTTTGGGTTTGGTGGCTTTTTTTAAACAAAATCTGATTTGGGATCGAATATAAGTCTATGAGGGCCTGAACTGAAATTGTGCTGTAAAATGGTGATAGAAAGGGTTAGGGGGATTAGAGCAGGATCAGTATATTTATTGACTCTCCCATGCGGCTGTAAGACTACTTATGGGTCCCCTCATTAACCCTTCCTCATACATATTCACTTCATTGCCCGCCCACCATCAGTCCCAGGATCTCTGATTGGTTGCAGTCAGATCTCGTCCCCACCCTGTGTGATAGCATCTGTGATTGGTTGGACTCACACATGCTGTCTGCATTTCTTTAGTGTAAAAATAAATAAATAAATTGGCATAGGGTCCCCCCATATTGTGATATTCCGTGCAGATAAAACATACGGCTATAGGCTGCAGCCCCCAGCTTTATGCTTATTTTGGCTGTATATCAAAATAAGACAAACACTATGCAGATTTTTTATAATTATGTTACTAAATAATTTTACAAAACATTATGCAGTCCCCTCCAATTTTGATACCCAACCATTATAAAGCTAACAGCTGAGGGCTGGTGTTCTCAGCCTGGGAAGGCCCATGACTATTAGGCCCCTGCCAGCCTAAAAATAGCAGCCCACAGCCACCCAGAATTGTCGCATTCATTAGATGTGACAATTCCATTACTTTATCAGGCCCATCCCGATTGTCCTGGTACAATGGCAGCTGGGGTAATATAAGGGAATAATGACAGCTCACAGCTGCCACTAAGCCCCCACATTAGTAATGGAAGGCGTCTATGAGACCTTCCCCCATTACCAATACTTTAAGTAACAAGAAATAAGCACAAACACTAAAAAAAAACCTTTATTTGAACTAAAATACAAAAATCTCACCCTCTTTCTTCAATTTATTAACCCAAAACACTCAATTCCGACGTAGACCACATGAGGTCCAATGACAATCCAATATATTCATTTACGCATTTTGAGCATAGTTCGTGTCAGCAGACAACGAACTATGTTCAAAACTAGTAATTGAATATATTGAGACTTTGTTTCCTTTTATTTTTCATTGCTCCATAATATGCTTTTAATAATTTTCGAATAAATTTGATTTTTATCTAAAACAATACCCAAGGATGTTGAGGCTCGTCTTTTTTCCTCTTTTCCTGCTTGGACCTGGACTTCCAAACTGTTTGTTCTTGCACCCCTGGGTCAACCACTTCTATGTACTACTAATGGGGAAGTGGATAATAAATGTTTTTCATATATCCTCTTCTGAAGTCATCTGCAACACAACCCCACATGGTGCAGTTAAAATTGAGTGTCATTAAAATGCCTGCTGCATAAAAATACTTGTCCATAAAATGAACAGGTGAAGTGTATGGTGGTTGATTGGAGCTATATTCCTCTTAGACGTTTGCACTGTTGAACAGCAGAGAATAGGTTAATCTCGGGCCTGGATCTTCTCTGCTAGTTCAGGTCTTAAGGCATACCTCCCAACCGTCCCGGATACAGCGGGACTATCACGCTTTGCATTGTTTGTCCCGTTGCCCCGGGCGGGAGGTCCGTATCCCGTGGCTCCGCCCACCCACTCTCTCCCCGCCTAGCTGCTTTTCCCTCCTACCATCCTAACACGTGACGTGAGCATAACAGAGCGGAGCACGCTACCCGAAACTAGTCTCTGTCTGCTCTGTGCTCTGTGCTGCTGCTAATGTATGAAAACTGAATCTCCCCAGCGCTGATTCCCCTCCCCCCTGCCCCCGGCCGGAGCGTGAGATCCTCTAGCTGTTTCTCTGACTCCCGTGTGTCCTTATCTATCGTGTGTGCCTGCCCTGCAGCATTGAGAATCACACAGTGTTTGCTCCTCAATGCTGCAGGCACACCACGGTAGATCAGGAAATTGTGGAGAGGACAGTGTGTACTTAACACTTGTGTCCTCTCCTGCAGGTGCACAGCACTGGCCGGTAATATGCAAAGATAGAAGCATTGTAAATGCTTCTATCAGCTACCGACCACATGATCCCCTGCCTGGCAGAGCTGCTGTTCACACATCAGTTTTTTCCAATCAGGCACAATCCGGTTTGTGCCTGATGCAACGGATCCATCTCAGATTGTGAAAAAACTGATGCGACAGATCCGTTTTTTTTTTTTTGTTTTTTTTTATGCTGAGAGAGAGAGACTCCACACGCACACACGCAGGCACTACCCAGCACACATCATCACCGCACACGCCTGCACTACCGCACGCATAATCACCGCACACCCTTGCACTACCGCACGCATCATCACCACACACCCCTGCACTACTCAGCACGCATCATCACCGCACACCCCTGCACTACCGCACGCATCATCACCGCACACCCCTGCACTACCGCACGCATCATCACCGCACATCCCTGCACTACCGCACGCATCATCACCGCACACCCCAGCACTACCGCACGCATCATCACCGCACACCCTTGCACTACCGCACGCATCATCACCGCACACCCCTGCACTACCCAGCACGCATCATCACCGCACACCCCTGCACTACCCAGCACGCATCATCACCGCACACCCCTGCACTACCCAGCACGCATCATCACCGCACACCCCTGCACTACCCAGCACGCATCATCACCGCACACGCAGGCACTAGCCAGCACGCATCATCACCACTCATGCAGGAACTACCCAGCACGCATCATCACCGCACACCCCTGCACTACTGCACGCATCATCACCGCACACCCCTGCACTACCGCACGCATCATCACCGCACATCCCTGCACTACCGCACGCATCATCACCGCACACCCCAGCACTACCGCACGCATCATCACCGCACACCCTTGCACTACCGCACGCATCATCACCGCACACCCCTGCACTACCCAGCACGCATCATCACCGCACACCCCTGCACTACCCAGCACGCATCATCACCGCACACCCCTGCACTACCCAGCACGCATCATCACCGCACACCCCTGCACTACCCAGCACGCATCATCACCGCACACGCAGGCACTAGCCAGCACGCATCATCACCACTCATGCAGGCACTACCCAGCACGCATCATCACCGCACACCCCTGCACTACTGCACGCATCATCACCGCACACCCCTGCACTACCGCACGCATCATCACCGCACACGCAGGCACTACCCTGCACGCATCATCACCGCACACCCCTGCACTACCACACGTATCATCACCGCACACCCCTGCACTACCACACGCATCATCACCGCACACCCCTGCACTACCCAGCACGCATCATCACCGCACACACAGGCACTACCCAGCACGCATCATCACCGCTCACGCAGGCACTACCCAGCATGCATCATCACCGCACACCCCTGCACTACCGCACGCATCATCACCGCACACCCCTGCACTACCGCACGCATCATCACGCAGGCACTACCCTGCACGCATCATCACCACACACAACCCGGCATTACCTCAGTGACATCACCGCTGACAGCGCGACTCTCTTCAGTTGCTGCATGGAGCTGATAGAGAGAGGCGGTGTTCTACTGCCGTTCCTGTCAGCTTCATGTAGTAGAGCTGAGAGCGTCGCGGGACCTCTGTGGATTACGTCGGACCTGGAGGGGTATTTGGGGATTTTAATAAAATGGTGAAACAGGGTGTTTTTTTGTCTTTTATTCCAAATAAAGGATTTTTTTGGGTGTATGTGTTTATTTACTTTCACTTACAGGTTAATCATTGTCTCATAGACACCTGCCATGATTAACCCCTTGTTACCCCGATTGCCACCGCACCAGGGCAATTCGGGAAGAGCAGGGTAGAGTCCTGGGACTGTCACATCTAATGTATGCGGCAATTCCGGGCAGCTGCTGGCTGATATTTTTAGGCTGGGGGGCTCCCCATAACGTAGAGCTCCCCATCCTGAGAATACCAGCCTTTAGCCGTGTGGCTTTATCTTGGCTGATATCAAAATTGGGGGGGGGACCGCACGCCGTTTTTCTTTTAGTTATTTATTTATTTTACTGCACAATATAGACCCGCCCACCGGCGGCTGTGATTGGTTGCAGTGAGACAGCTGTCACTCAGCGTCAGGGTGTGTCTGACTGCAACTAATCATAGGCGCCGGTGTGAATACGAGATTGAATAATGGGCAGCCGGCATTTTCAAATCAGGAGAAGCCGCCGGAGCAGTGTGACAGCCGTGCAGCCCCGCACCGGTGATCAGTGAGTGGGTGAGAGTGAGTGAATGAGTCAGTGAGTCAGTCAGTGAGTGAGAGAGTTTGAGAGAGAGTGAGTGATTGATTGATTGATTGATTTTCTGACAAGCAAGGAATTTATATCACTTTTGGGCATGCTCAGAAGTAAAAATCGGATATGGTACATGCTTCCGGTGTTTGAAGCATGACACCGTATCCGGCTCGCATAGACTTTCATTATGCACCATGCCGCACAGCGCCGCACCGTGCTGGCAAAAACGTTCCTCTCTGCGTCCTGTGCGACCGCCGGAGTGACGATTTTTGCCGCATCCGGCAAAAAACAGATCAAACGTAAGTACATGCGGCACAATCCGGCGCTAATAAAAGTGTATGAGGAAAAACTGCACCCGGCGGCAAAAAAAACCCAGATGCGTTTTTCCCGCAAAGCGCCGGATTGTGCCGCACAGCAAAAACCTGATGTGTGAACATACCCTTAGCTGCACACCATGTTCAGCCCTCCTCCTAGGTCCTAGCTGCCTGCACACCCTGTTCAGCCCTCCTCCTAGGTCCTAGCTGCCTGCACACCTGTTCAGCTTTCCTCCTGGGTCCTAGCTGCCTGCACACCCTGTTCAGCTTTCCTCCTGGGTCCTAGCTGCCTGCACACCCTGTTCAGCTCTCCTCCTAGGTCCTAGCTGCCTGCACACCCTGTTCAGCCCTCCTCCTAGGTCCTAGCTGCCTGCACACCCTTTTCAGCTCTCCTCCTGGATCCTAGCTGCCTGCACACCCTGTTCAGCTCTTCTCCTGGGTCCTAGCTGCCTGCACACCCTGTTCAGCTCTTCTCCTGGGTCCTAGCTGCCTGCACACCCTGTTCAGCTCTCCTCCTGGGTCCTAGCTGCCTGAACACCCTGTTCAGCTCTCCTCCTGGGTCCTAGCTGCCTGCACACCCTGTTCAGCTCTCCTCCTGGGTCCTAGCTGCCTGCACACCCTGTTCAGCTCTCCCCCTGGGTCCTAGCTGCCTGCACACCCTGTAGTTAACTCCCTGCCTGTTCTGCACATTGGTGATCTGTGGCGGCTCAGAGCGATCACGGACAACTTCTGCAGTTTCAGTTTGCTGGATGGGTGTGGATGGGGAGTGGATATGTGTGTGGCCGTTTGTAAAATGGGTGTGGATAGGGGGCGTGGCCTAAAAATTGCTGCGGGAGAACTGATGGAGACTTTGTGGGGAAACCAAAGCTGTATGGACTGGGACTTATGTTGTGTGGTTTACCAAGCTGTAACCCTGTCTGAATTAAGACTGTATTTATGCCTATGTTCAGTGTGAATAAACACTGACCTTTTTGGACTAGAAACCTGTGTATGACTCCTTACAGCGTCCCTTCCAACACCTACCAGAGCTGAATCCCCACAATAATATGACCTAAATAAGCCTCCTATGGTATATGGCCTCCACACTGTCTGTTTTGGAGAAATTGGAGTATGTAACTAAATTTAAGGAAAGGTAAGAGCAGAACCACTTTTCCATCACTTTCTGTAGCTCTCCATAGATGATTCTTGGCTCTTGAACAATTCTTCTGATAATTCTTTTCACTCATCTGTCTGAAATCTTACAGTGAGCCCCTGGTCATGGGTAGTTTATGGGGAAATTATGTTCTTTCGATTTCTGGATTAAGGCCCCAATAGTCACTGGAACCTTCAGTAATTTAGATTTTTTTCTGTAACCAATGCCATCAGTATGGTTTGCAATAATAAGCTTGAGAAACTCTTGAGACAGCTCACTGGTTTTACCCATCAAAAGATGTTTCTTGTGTGTCACCTTGGTAATGACAACTCTTTTTAAGGGTGCTTTACACGCTGCGACAACGCTAACGATATATCGTCGGGGTCACGGTGTTTGTGACGCGCATCTGGCATCGTTAGCAACATCGCAGCGTGTGACAGCTAGGAGCTATGATCAACGATCGCAAAAACGTAAAAAATCGTTGATCGTTGACACGTCGCTCCTAATCATAATGTCGTTGATGTTTCATTCCGCAGGTTGTTCGTCGTTCCTGCGGCACCACACATCGCTGTGTGTGACACCGCAGGAACGACGAACATCATCCTACCTGCGTCCACCAGAAAGGAGGAAGGAGGTGGGCGGCATGTTCCGGACGCTCATCTCCTCCCCTCCTCTTCTGTTGGGTGGCCGTTTAGTGACGTCGCTGTGACACCGAATGCACCTGTCCCTTGAAGGAGGGATTGTTCAGCGGCCACAGCGACGTCGCTGCAAAGGTATTGCGATATTGTTCGCTACGTCAGCAATCACCACATGTTGCAGGAACGACGGAGGTGGGTGCTATCGGTCGCGACATCGCATGTAAAGCACCCTTAATAGGCCATCAGTTGAACCAGCTGATATTATTTTTCAGTAAGTGGCTGCATTTATTTCTAATTTGATAGATTTCAGCTGTTGTCATGACTTTGCAAGGCTTTTTGAACCTATCTTTCTTCATGTGTTCATTTTTTTTTTTCTGTGTCATTTTTTATTGTTACACATAAGTTAATTTCTGGGCATCTATGGTTTGATTTTGTTGCTTGTCTGAATTGCTTGGGATGTGTCGCGGGCGGCAGGGCTCTGCGCTCGCTAACGCTCGGGTCCGGCGCTGCTGCTGCTGCTCGGTGGCTCGAGCGGTGGGCCGGATCCGGGGACTCGAGCGGCGCTCCTCGCCCGTGAGTGAAAAGGGGGGGTGGTTTGTTTGGGGATTTAGTCCGTGACGCCACCCACGGGTTGTGGTGAAGATGGGCACCACCGCTGCTGGTGACGGGGATCCCGGGAGCGATGGTAGGGAGCAGCTGGGATGTTGTTCTCCCCCTCTGTGGGTAGGGATTGGTGGTCCCGGGGCCCGGTGGTGTGAAGGGGAGGCAGGGTCGGTGAGGTGCAGGGTTGCAGGGACAGCGCGGTGCGGTGCCGGATGGCACTGGTGTACTCACTCAGCAACAGATGCACAAAGTCTCCGGTAAACCAAACGGCTGGATGGACAGGTCCTGCAGCTGGCTGCAGTGTCTCTCCCTGGATAGGTGATGGTGGCTGTCTTACCCTGCACCCCTGTGTACTGTGTTGACTCCGATGGCTTCCCAACGGTAGTCCGCTCCCCAGCCTATAAGTGCCGGATGAGCCTGTTTTGCCCGCAGCGCTGGCCCTTGGATCTCTAGCCTGTGGTGGTGGCTGTATATCCTCACAGTGCAGAAGGTTGCCTTCTGACGGGACTTGGGTAGTTAGGAAACCCCTGGGGTACCTGTCACACTCGGATTTGACTACTGTCGGTGGCTCCAAGCCTGGTCAGGGTCCGATGGCCCTGCCTGTGTGCTTAACTTCACTCCGGTCCCCGATTCAGTACCGGTAGGCCACCGCCCAACCCCGGTCCTATGGTTCTGCAGAGATCCGTCACTCCTGCAGACGGCCACCACCGTCTGCCAACCTTGCTGCCAGTGCCTTGGCTCCAACCCAGACACTCGCAGTTCGTGACCTCTCACTTTCACCTCCTAGACTCAACTACTGCTTTTCCCGCCTCCAGGCCTGTGAACTCCTCGGTGGGTGGAGCCAACCGCCTGGCTCCGCCCCACCTGGTGTGGACATCAGACCCTGGAGGGAGGCAACAAGGGTTTTTTTGTCTGACCAATGTAACTGTCTGGGGGTGGGTGTGTGTGTTTTGTCTGTGGCTACCTGGCTAGTCCAGGGCGCCACATTCCCCCTTGGTAACAGGCAGACCGTCCATCACCGGTTTAATTTTTCAAACTGCAAAAATATAAATAACATGGAAAAAAACGGTAAAACATGAAACATAAGCATACTTTAGGTCCTCTTAAACGTTACAACACACATAAACATTTTTAATAATGGACGGACGGATGTCTTCCGCTCTCCCACCCAAGCAACCTAGCCCTGATGCTGCCCCTAAGAAGTGGGCAGCACTCCTTTGCCCCAGTCCAGGTTCACAGCCCGAACGGCATGCTGTTAAACTCGCAGAGTCCCATGGGAGTGGCGAATGCAGTCTTCTCACGGTCCTCTGGTGCGACCGCTAACTGCCAGTACCCGCTAGTAAGGTCAAGGGTAGAGAACAGTTAGCAGTTCTCAGCGCAGCTAGCGACTCTTCAATGCAGGGGAGAGGATAGGCATCTTTATGCGCGATCTGGTTGATCTTTCGGTAATCCACACACATTCTCATGGTGCTGTCCTTCTTTACCAGCACCAGTGGGGCTGCCCAGGGACTACAACTATCCCGAATGACCCCTGCCTCCTTCATGTTCCTCAACATGTCTTTGGCGCATTGATAGTGTGCTAGTGGGATGGGCCTGTACCTCTCTTTGATAGGTGGATGTAGGCCTGTAGGGATATGGTGTTGAACCCCCTTAATCCTCCTGAAATCTAACGGGTGCTTTCTGAAAACCTGTTCATACTCTTGGACCACCCTGTATACCTCTTCTTTATGATGCGTGGGTGTGGCGTCAGTGCCTACGTGTAGTTCCTGGCACCACTCCTCTAACTGTTCAGGGGGTGTATGGTTACTGGCAGGGGATGCTGAGGTAGGAGGGACGGCTTCGTGAATGGTGTGAGGGTCTAGGGTGAGCAACTTGGCAAGGGTAGCGTAACAGGGGAGCCTGACTTCCTCCTCTCCACAATTCAGCACTCTTACAGGCACTCTCCCCTTTTTAACGTCAACCACCCCTCTGGCTGCCATCACCGTGGGCTAGTGTTCAGAAGGCGTGGGTTCCACCATCGCCGGGTAGTCGCGCCCCTGGGGGTCTACTGCTGCCCTGCACCAAATCATCATCTCACTTCGGGGTGGCACTACCAAGGGGGCCACATCCATCACCCTTACTCCACCAATCTCTCCACCAGTTGAGTTCACTTGCTGCCGATACAGAAGGGCCCGGATCTCACGCTGCACATCCCTCTGTCGGCCTCCTCCTGCTGTGGCGGCCAACTGCTGCAACAGACTCAGCACCTCACTCATACAATGCTCCATCACATTGGTCCCTAGGATTACTTTTGGGTTATAGTCACTGGGTTCATTCATCACCACAATCATCCCTTGGTTCTTTAACTCCGCACGTCCCACGGTCAGGGTCACTTGTTTGTATCCCACTTGGGTTAGAGTGAGTCTATTGGCTGCGACAAGGGTCAGGCTATCATCAGAGGGGGCAAGTTCGTCAGTACCCCAATACTGCTGGTACAGTGTATATGGTATAGTGGTTACCTGTGATCCTGTGTCCAAGAGGGCCATGAGCGGGCTGCCGTCCACTGCCAGAGGGATGATGGGGCGAGCTCCGATGTACCGGTCTTGCCAATCGGGGGGGCCGTTGGTGTCTACTCTTGAGGATTGGCCCTTGGCCCCAGGGGTTGCTCGTTTAACGGGCACTGCCTAGAGTAGTGGCTAGGCTTGCTGCACCTGTAACAAATAGGAGGCCCATACCGTGAGTCATTGGTCCTTCTCTGCTGCATCCAGGGGACATCCTCCGGGCTGTCGGCGAGCTGGATCCTCCCTGGGGGCTTGACTCTCGTCGGAAGCTGGAGTGCGGCGAGGATCTTGGCTAGGTCTCCATCCATGCGGTGGATCTGGGCAGCTAGCTCCTCCATCATCCCAACGGGCGCTGCAGGGGTCGGTAGGGTCGGGAGAGAAGGTGCCACCGTGATGGGAGCGGTCTCAGCCGGCTATGGGGCCGCCTCAGGAGCGTTTGGCGTTGGGGCCTGCAGGGCCTTGATGGCCCGATCTTTCAATACTGCAAAGTCCAGATTGGGGTGTCCTAGGGCCCACAGCCGTAGCTGCTTGCGGTCTTCCGCAGACTCCAGCCCTTGCAAAAATTGTTCCACTAGCATCTTATTGCTATCCTCATCATTAATAGTGTCCGCCCGCTTCAGCGTACGGAGAGCTGGTTGCAGACGCAGGGCATAGTCTCTTATATTGTCCGCAGGCCGCTGTCGACACTGATAAAACTGCATCCGCAGCTCCGCTTCCGTGCGGGTCTCAAAAGCGATTTGTAGTTTCTCGAAAATGGTAGTCACTGAGGCCCGGTCCGCATCGGTCCAGGTCTCCGTCTCCTGCTCAGCCGCGCCGGTTAGCTGCCCTAGCACTACCGCTGCCCATTGCCTATCAGTCAAGGGATATAAATCGAGGATCGGGCTAATCTTTTTCCGGAACACCTGCAAAGCATCAGGCTTCCCATCATACTGCGGTAGCCAGGTAGCACCGGGCACATAGGGCAGGGAGAACGGCATCACCTGGGCGACCGCTGGGCCTGCGGCCTCCCCCACTCTTGTGGCCGGAGCATGGGCTATCCCGTTTCCATCTACGGGCGCTGCTGCGGCTGCGACCGCTACTCCTCCGACGGCTCCGTCGGGTGCAGACATCTTTTTCCCGTCCCCCCTGGTTCTCTTTAGCACTTTGGCTTGTTGGGGCGGAGCTTCGCTTTCGCGCCTTCTCTGCTTGGGGAAGACGCTCGAGCGGGAATTCTTCGCGCCAAAGATGGCGGTGCTTCAAATTATTTGACCAGACACCGCCGGCGGGGACTGCAAGGCACACTTCTACTGGTAAGTAGATGGGTAGGATCCTGTCCGTGACGCCAAGTTGTCGCAGGTGGCGGGCGCTGCCCTCGCTAACGCTTGGGTCCGGCGCTACTGCTGCTGCTCGGTGGCTCGAGCGGTGGGCCGGATCCGGGGACTCGAGCGGCGCTCCTCGCCCGTGAGTGAAAAGGGGGGTGGTTTGTTTGGGGATTTAGTCCGTGACGCCACCCACGGGTTGTGGTGAAGATGGGCACCACCGCTGCTGGTGACAGGGATCCCGGGAGCAATGGTAGGGAGCAGCTAGGATGTTGTTCTCCCCCTCCGTGGGTAGGGGTTGGTGGTCCCGGGGCCCGGTGGTGTGACGGGGAGGCAGGGTCGGTGAGGTGCAGGGTTGCAGGGACAGCGCGGCATGGTGCCGGATGGCACTGGTGTACTTACTCAGCAACAGATGCACAAAGTCTCCGATAAACCAAACGGTTGGATGGACGGGTCCCGCAGCCGGCTGCAGTGTCTCTCCCCAGACAGGTGATGGTGGCTGTCTTTCCTTGCACCTTTGTGTACTGTGTTGACTCCGATGGCTTCCCAATGGTAGCCCGCTCCCCGGCGTATAGGTGCCGTAGGAGCCCGTTTTGCCTGCAGGCACTGGCCCTTGGATCTCTAGCCTGTGGCGGTGGCTGTATATCCTCACGGTGCGGACAGTTGCCTTCTGACGGGACTTGGGTAGTTAGGAAATCCCTGGGGTTCCTGTCACACTCGGATTTGACTATTGTCGGCGGCTCCAAGCCTGGTCGGGGTTCGATTGCCCTGCCTGTGTGCTTAACTTCACTCCGGTCCCCGATTCAGTATCGGTGGGCCACCACCCAACCCCGGTCCTACGGTTCTGCAGAGATCCATCACTCCTGCAGACGCCCACCACCGTCTGCCAACCTTGCTGTCAGTGCCTGGGCTCCAACCCAGACACTCGCAGTTCGTGACCTCTCACTTTCACCTCCTAGACTCAACTACTGCTTTTCCCGCCTCCAGGCCTGTGAACTCCTCGGTGGGTGGAGCCAACCGCCTGGCTCCGCCCCACCTGGTGTGGACATCAGACTCTGGAGGGAGGCAACAAGGGTTATTTTGTCTGACCAATGTAACTGTCTGGGGGTGGGTGTGTGTTTTGTCTGTGGCTGCCTGGCTAGTCCAGGGCGCCAAAGATGTTTCCGACATTTGGAGAGATAATTTCATGTCAATATTACCTTTAGAAATATATTTACTTGGAAATTTGATGTTTTCAATACTTACTTGACCCACTGTATATTTTCTGTTTATTTTACTTTGTACATGATGCCTTAAACAGTAGTTCCATGAACACAAGGAACAAAACCCTGCTTCTCCCAGAATCCCAGAAAGATCTACTTTGAATTTTCTGAATGCAATAGACCATATTTTCTTGCTGGGATTTGATTTGAAGGCTATGTATAAATCATCCATCTATGACGGGAGCCGCATTTTTCACACCCAACAGTCTGGTTTGAAGTTTGACTGCCCCCAATAAAATCATATTGTGAATCAAAGGGAAGAGTTGTTAAGTGGACAGAAGCCATAAAGCAGCACAATAATATACTGATTAATCAATTCTCCAAGATGAATAATGTGTTTCCATATCATGAAAACAGCGGCTTGTTGCAAATCGGATTTTAGCAAGTCTGGGGCTTGGTGACAAAGTCTGGGCTCAGATTGCCATTGGTGTTATTACACGTATAAATCAGGTTATTTTGTTAAACATTTATCAGTCTGCGGCACTGCGATCATCAATACGCTGCCCTATCTCGCTTTTGTCTCTTGCCCCAGGCTAATGTTGAGCATCTCAAGCCAGGATGAGAGACGGGGCCAAAACCCAGTGTCAAATCTCAAGCATTATGCACTGTTCTCGTCCAAATTTTCGACAAACCGCAGATCATTCCCGCTTGTTTGCATCTGGATTCATATTCTTTTCTACGTGCTTTTTGACTGCAGGGAAGATTAAAAATCGCAGGTGTTGTGATTGTTAGGTTTTAATTGTTGTCTCGTAATGTCGGATTATTTTTTTCGCCTGCTGAATGCATGTCAAAATATTTCAGCACACAATTTTAGCTCGAATGAATGCCTTAGAAGTTTCTTTTTTTCTGTACTTTGATGGTGTCAAATATTTCCAAGAATAGAAAGATCGGAATTGTCAGGAAGATGGATTTGCAGACAGATCTCCTTTACAACTGGCAGCCTTTAATAAAAAGTCTCTTCTGTCTATGGTTTTACCATGTCAGTTATCTGAGACTATTGTAATTAGTTACACCACATTCTTTACAGATTTACATTCTGTTCCGTATTATGCTCGAGATGACTTGTCATTACAAATAACCAGTGTCCTGAGCTCGGTGAAGTGCCCTCATCCCCTGCTGACAGTGAAGTTAATATTCTGCGACTGCATTCACTCGGCACAGGGCAGGGGCAGGCAGCGTTACGTGCACTGTGCTTTTGGTGATAAAGAGCCTGGCTTGTAAGGTACAAAATACCAAAAGCAGCACATTTTCAAGAATGGCCGGAGCACTGACCCCCCCCTCCCCCCGGGCATGTGTGGAGGCCAGCATGACACTGATTGGAGTGGAGGTCATGGTGTCACGGGTAGGGGAGGGGGAGTAAGTCAGGGTACAGTTAAAAGGTGAAGCTGGGGGAGGAGCGGCACTTTTCCCGCTCTGGGACACCAGTGAGAGTCCAGTCCAGTGAGAGTCCCCATCCCTGTACCTGCTATGGACTCCGTGGATCAGCTCCTGGAGCGGCTGAGAGCTGCTGCTGGGACCATCCCCCCAGGTGGCTGCAGAGCCTGGTAGCAAGGATCTTCGGTGGGAGTCCGGGGGGGGCAGGGACTGCACCCCTGCGACAGCGGCGCCCCCGGAGGTCTGGACCGGCAGAGAGGCGGTCACCTGACCTGACTCCCAGGGCCCAGCGTCGCCGCAGAAGCCCCTCCGGGGACCCTCCAGGCCGGACGCCGCGAGCTGCGAGGTCCAGCAGGCCCCGGCCTGTGAGGAATTCTAACGGGCGGCTGGGCCCAGCGGCGGTTGGCAGGCCTGCGCTGGAGTTGGGGGCGGGGCCTGCTGCCGCCTTGTCGGCGAGTGACGTCAGCGGTGCGGCGGGGCGCTCTGGTGGTGTACCTGCCGAGCGCCCTGAGCCCCTCCTCCCTGCAGCATCGATGCATCAGAAGGATCCCTGTGAAGTGGGCGAAGCCTGGCGGCGGCGGTCGGCAACACATCGGGCCTGGCATTCAGGGCCTGAGGCTACAGAGGCCCTGTCTAGAAGAGGAGCCACATGGAGCGGGGGCGGGGGGGGCTGCGCTCGGAGAACCCTGAAGAGAATATGCAGCTCCCTCTCTTTTGTCGGCGCCACTGATCGACGGGTCCAGGATGTGCGGCCTCTGGGGCCTCGGGCTGTGCGGCTGCAAAAGCCAGTGGAGCGGAGTCAGAGGGGAGGAGCCAAGTCAAGCTAGATCGGAGGGACGTCAGGATGCAGGAGGTCCGGCTGGCGGGGTCTCTACCCTTGTGCAGCTTGGTGAGTATGATTCTATGTTTTGTTTGTCTTCACATGCTGGTCAGGTACACAGTAAGGGGGGGTGACAGGTCAGCTTTGGTTAGGATTGGGGGTGCCAGCGGGTGTTAAGGGGAATGCGTTAAGTGGGGAGTTGTCAGAATTTAAGTTGCGTTCGCCAGTTGCGGGCACAGATTGGGGGCCAGGGAAACCCCGGCGCCAGTGGCGGCTTGGGTTAATTCGTCCGTCATTGCGGCTAGTGAGTCCACAGTTGGGAGTATCTCTTCCCCAGTATTAGTGGCAGTTCAAACAGAAAAGAGTAAGGAGGTGGCAAAATTTATTTTGAAAAAGGGGAAAAGACGATAGCAAGAAGGTAGATGTGGAGAAGTGGCGCTGGCACTTGATTCTTCAGACATATGCTAATTGGTTGCAGGCGTTGCAGTTTGGGCAAGAGTAATTGGCGAAAAGGCGCCAGAGAATTGTTTTCATTTGTTTTGCTATATGGGCTCGATTGGTGAGGCCTATAGGATTAATGGGGGGTAGACCTGGATCCGTTATGATGAGCAGTGTCATCAGAGGATGGCTGCCGTCCATCCATAAGTTGGGATCAGAAGGATATAGGTTTGTGGTTGCGGGTGATGGCGGCAGCCAGATATGGGCGGTCATTTCAGGGCAGGGCCGGGTTCCCCGGCCGGTCAGAAAGCTGGGGTGTCAGTGGTCAGTACGGACAGACAGGGTCCTAGAAGTCGGGTTCGTGTTGGTAAGTTAATGAGGGGGAATGCAAGTTCGGTGCCACTTGCCGTTGTTTGGACACCTCTGCACCCACTGTAACGGAGCATCCCATGGGGTGTCCAAGGGTCAGACACCGGTGAGCTTAGTTGCGATGCTTCCGTACCTAAATAGGGATCCTGATAGGGACAAAGCTGAAGTTGGAGGTTGGGTTTTGGGGAGGGTTTCAGGATTCCTTCCCCTGTTTTGGAAGTTCCAGGGACAACCAGGAATCTCTCTCGGCGTATCAACATGTGGCGGTGGTAGGTGGAAAGTTAGGAAAGGAGGTGGCGTTGGGGAGAATGGGGGGCATAGTTAGTCACCCTCCTACCTTTTTCTAATTTTGTGGTTTCACCATTCGGGGTGGGGCCCAAGGAGGAGCCAGGTAAAGTTCGGCTAATCCACCATTTGTCTCATCCCAGGGGTAGGTCAGCGAATGATGGTATACTGGCTGAGCTTCGTTAGGTGGTGTATACTCAGGTTTCGGGGCCTTTTTTCAGGGTCAGTGATGTGCGGATTGGTGACCAGAAAGTTGGATGGCGGAGGAGTTGACAAGGAATGTGTCGCTGTTGGAATTTTTTTCCAATGAAGGTCGCACTTCATTTGGGGAGGGACCAGTTGTCGAATAAGTAGATCCGGTTCAACTGTGACAATATGGGGGTGGTGCTGGCGATTGATAACGGCTCGGCATATTCTCCCACAAGTTGTTCTGGTGTTGCGGCAGCTGGTCTTTGTTTGGAAATTAATACGTGTCACAGCAGCTCAAGTAACAGGTATAGAGAGCCTAAAAGCGGATTTCCTCTCTTGTTTTCAGTGAGATTGTTTCCGGGATTTTGCGGTAGAGGCGGACGGCAGCAGCTTGTAGTCCCCTGCGCAGCTTTGGAGCGTGGTCTTCAAGCAGCAAGACTACTGATTCGGGCTGTTTGGCTGGTACCACGTGGGTGGCGTATCAGGCCACATGGGTTCTTTGGGAGTAGTGGTTGGGTGGTTGCATGCTGATTGAGGATTCCCAGTTAGGACTGTTCCTGGGAAAATTGGGGGAAGTGGCGATAACAGGTTGGTCTTCCACAAAGTTGAGTCATTTGATTGCAGTTTAGGCATTCGATTTCTGGTTGCGAGGTGTACAGGATTTGACAATTTGTTGGGCAGTTCAGGCATTGAAGGGTTCGCATAGGGGCCGTAGGCCGCGTGATGGTAGACGGCCTGTGTTATTTAGCTTATTGGAATCTGTGGGTAGGGAATTGCGAGTAGTTTGTACATCTGCATTGAGGTATCATTGTTGCGGTTGGCTTTTCGTTGGCGGTTTTTCGGGGCTTTGCGTATTGGCGAATTGGTATTTCCCAGTATGACGTGCCCCGGGGGGCTTGGGTAATAGTGACGTCCTAATTTTGGAGCATGAGGATCGAATTTTGGATCCAGAAATCAAAAACGGATCAAGTGGGGGCAGGCAGGCGGGTTCGTTTAGGGAAAGTTACGGCATCAGGTATGAGCCATTGGCAGTACGTTTTGAGCTTTGCAAAGGTCTACCCGAGTCAGGATGGCCCATTGTTATGTCTCGAGGACGGGTCTTTTTGTCCAGATATTAGTTCATTATTGTTTTTTGGGCATGTTTGAGATCATTGGGGCTGGTTTCGGTGATGTTTGCGTTGCATTCTTTTCGTATTGGGGCGGCGATGGAAACCTCTGAGTGTGGTCTCCCTGCCGAGACAGTTAAACAGATTGGTCGATGGAAGTCTCAGCGTTGTAAGTCGTGGGTTCGCAATGGTTTTCATGGGCAATTGATCGGAGGACTGGTTCTGATAGAGGGGGCATGGGGGGGTGTCATTCTTTGTGTTTGTATTGGAGCTACTTGGTATTTTTGTTAGTGCTTTGTTTTCCAGACCCCCCCCCCCCCTTTTCTTGCCTGGTCTGGATCCTGGGCCATTTTAATGTGTATTGGGGAGCACAGAGAGCAGATACGAGAAGAAACAGGAGACAGCTAGTTTAGTCAGAGGGATAGGGCTCTTGTCGGATGGCTTGGGATCAGGGGTATGGGGTAGAATACGGTGTTGCAGGGGGTGCATAACTATGCCCATTTGGGCAGGCCCCCTGACATTTTGGTTTTACGCGTCGAGGAACTTATTTGGGTGAGCGGCTTTTTCACATTTTGATAAAGATATTAAGCATGACTTGTTGCGGTTATGGGTGTTTTTTCCAGGAGTGACGATTGTGTGGTGGGACATGGTTCCAAGAAGGGTTTGGGCGGAAAGCATGGCCTGTGGAGAAGCTGAATGAGGTGCGGGTGAAGGTTAATAGGGTTATCTCAAAAACTTGTGGGCTGCAACGTGGGAGTTGCAGCTCGGCATTTTGAGCTGGAGCGGGAGGATGACGGATTTTGGTAGGCGGATGGGGTACATTTGAATGCAGTAGGGATTGATTGTGGGCCCTTGGATTGCAGGGAGGTATTGAGCGAGATTTGCTATTGCGGGGGGTCTCAGGCACTTGAAGGTTATCAAGGTGCCCTCGTTGTGGCAGGTTTATTGGTGGGTCCTTGAAGTTGGTTCTAAATTGGTTCGGGGAACCCATCCGGGTATGGATCCCCTCATTGGCAGAATGGTTGGTCACCTGGTGATTTTTGGGGGATCCCGACGGGGTATGTCGGGGCCCCCGTGGGTGTTTTTGGTGGTTAATGAAGGAATAACCCTTACACTTTGGTGCTCCTGAGCCAGTGTGGGTAACGGCTGGGAGCAATTTGGTTATATGGCTTGGTTATGTGAATCACCAGGGTTTTAGCTTCAAGGACCCTACCACAATGCAAATTTTTACATGTTATGTATTTGTTTAATAAATGGCTGCTATGGCCAAAATTATCCAAAAGTTAAATTGGCGTCTGAGTGGTTATTAGCGGATAAGGGGAAATTGGAAAAGGGGTGTGGGTGCTTAATTTTGGCCGGAATCTACAATTCCAGGGTCATGTTGGATGGTGCTTTGTGTATTCGCCTTCAAAGGTGTTATCTGTGACTTTGCTTAATTTTTTTGCTATGGGCTTAAGATTTTATAGGCAGGTTGTTGCTAAGTACTTTCCTGTTCCACCTGGCACCAATCTGTGCCAGCTCAGAGCAGTCATGGATAGAGATGAGCGAAGCGAAGGTTCGGTGTTCATACACCAAACACAGACTTTAGAAAAAAACAGGGTTCGTGTTCAGACATTGGGTGCTTTACGTATGTGTGACGCCCTGGACTAGCCAGGTAGTCACAGATAGACCCCCCGCACTACACCTGTCCCCCAATAAGGTGTCATCAGCCAAAATTTAAACCCTAGTCACCTCTCTCAGTGCTTGATGGACACACCAGGGGGCGGAGCCAGGCAGTTGGCCACGCCCACCGAGGAGTTCAGAGGGCCTGAGGAAGGTAACACAAGCAGATCAGTTTTAGTGTTGAGCAGTGGAGTAGGTCAGGCCTGTAAGAGAGGCCTGTGACAGACTGACAGGTGCCAGGGTTGGAGCCTGGGCACCTTCGGCTAGGAGGCAAACGGTGGCCTTAGCCTGCAGGAGCCGGGAAGATGGCTCGGAGGAACCGTGGTGGACCAGGACAGGGTAGTGACCCGCCGGTACCGACCCGGGGAACTGACTCGGAAACAGGAGCACACAGGGGGGTACTCAGACCCTGAAACGAGGTCCAGAATTGACTGGACTGAGTTAATTAACTGATTGCGGTCTGGACTATAGGTCCTTTCCCACCCAATTCCCGACTGAGGACAACAGCCCACCGAGGGGGATAGAAAGCCACCGCACAGGCAGAGAGATCCCACGGGCCAGTGTCTGCGGGCAAAAGGGCTCTCCCGACATTCACAAAGTCGGGGAGCAAACTACCATCGCTGAAGTGCAGGTAGCCAACAGATACACAACACGGTGCAGGAGAAAGGCCAAGACCACTGAACCGGGTGGGGGACCAGACGCAGCCGCCTGCGGAACCGACCACCATCAACTTGGTTTACCAGAGACTTGTGTGTGTCCATAACCGTGAGTACAAAGGTGCCATCCGACCGCGCACCGCCCTGCACTGCCCAGGTATCCCCAACGGGTCCCGGGGCCATCACCCCTACCCACGGAGGGGGTTAACATCTTGCTGCACCACCATCTCCCCCGGGTACCCAGTAATAGCAGCGGTGGTGTCCAACTTCACCACGATCCGTGGGTGGCGTCACGAACTCAAGCGTGGCTCCGGCCGTGGACCTACCTAACTCCCACCAAAAGCGCTAACACCCCCTTTCAGAGCGAAGTGACCCCGGGTCCGGAGGCGCTTGAGCCACCCACCAACGAGCCCGGATCCGAGCGGCTTGGATGCAGCCGAGCGTGGGGCGGTACATATGCTGAACACTTGCACAAGCATCATTGTTCTCAGGTACACTCATGCTCAGTCCAATGTAAGTAACTCTTGCAGTGTTTGTTCGGTTCATAATGGGGGTAACCACAACATGATCGAATGTAGTGTGCACCAAAATAAGAAAAATGGAAAAATCCCTCCTACCCACCCCTGGAAGTGATCTGTTTACAGTGGGCTGCATGTGGAGACCCAAATTGCCCAAGCATTGACTTCCATTGAGTTTCAGGTTAAGTTCGGGGACCAAAGTGCAAACCGAACATTATCTAAAGTCTGGCTAATCCTGCTTAACTGAATTTCCACGAATCTGTTCATCTCTAGTCATGGACCAGCAATTTTGCGGCCTTATTTGACCTCATGTACACACAGCAGCTTTTCTTTTGTTTTGCTTAGTTGACTGGGTATCATTGATGACCTTATGCTGATTGACAGCTGGCCCCGCATTGCCAAACTGCTTGGAACTGTCTGTCAATCACCATGACATCTGCAGAGATGCCACATCAATAGAAAAGAGATGACAAGAAGCTCCTCTGTCTACATGATGTCACGGGAAGCTGCAGGAGCTGAAATCAGTCTGAGCACCGGGCAGAACAGGCAGATAGTTAACGGCTAGCTTCCTGTAATATCTTAGCCCCATATTAAGAAAATAAGCATAGTCCTGGATAACCCTTAAACTATTTTTAAATTTGTTTAACAGGATTCATTATATCTTTATTTTAACAAGTGTGTTGATAATAAGATTTTGTGGCATTTGCTAATATTTAAGTATTATCAGTTCTTCTTGTCCACCTTCTTCATAGACTGCACACAGATCTACTGTTTTCAGACTGGCAGCTAGTGGAGGTGTGACCAAACCTGTCCATCAGTTTCTTCCAATTGTGAAACAGCATTGCCACGTGCAGTATTTTACAATTGCAAGAGGCTAATGGACAGCTTTGAGAGTCCTTCAGACACTTTAAAGGGGTTTGTCCACTACTTTTACATTGATGGTGTCGCGGGCGGAGAGGACACGCTCGCCACGCTCTGGTCCGGGGCTTCTGCTGCTGCTGCTCGGTGGCTGGAGCGGTGGACCGGACCCGGGGGCTCGTGCAGCGCTCCTCACCCGTGAGTGAAAAGGGGGTGGTTTGGTTAGGGAGATTGTTCGTGACGCCACCCACGGGTCGTGGTGATAATGGCAGCACCGCTGCTGGTAACGGGCTTCCCGGGAGAGATGGTAGGGTACAGCTGAGATGTTGTCCCCTCCGTGGGCAGGGGTTGGTGATCCCGGGGCCCGATGGTGTAACGGGGAGGCTGGATGGCTGGAATGCAGGGTTGCAGGGACAGCGCGGCGCGGTGCCTGACGGCACTGGTGTACTCACTCAGACAATCACTGACAGAGTTTCTGGTAAACCAAAATGGCTGGATGGACGGGTCCCGCAGCCAGCTGCAGTGTTGTTGTTGTGCTCTCCCCGGACGGCTGATGGTGGCTGTCTTTCCCTGCACCTTTTAGAATGTTCTGACTCCTGTGGTCGCCCACCGATAGTCCGCTCCCCAGCGTATATGTGCCGTAGGAGCCCATTTTGCCCGCAGGCGCTGGCCCTTGGATCTCTAGCCTGTGGCGGAGGCTGTATATCCTCTCTGGATGGACGGTTGCCTTCAATCGGGACTTTAGTAGTTGAGAAACCCCTGGGGTTCCTGCCACATTCGGATTTGACTATTGACGGTGGCTCGAAGCCTGGTCGGGGTCCGATGGCCCTGCCTGTGTGCTTAGATTCACTCCGTTCCCCGGTCCAGTACCGGCGGGCTGACGCCCGACCCCGGTCCTTACAGCTCTGCGGAGTTCCACTAACTCCTGCAGACGGCCACCACCATCTGCCAACCTTGCTGTTAGTGTCTGGGCTCCAACCCAGACACCCAAGTGTTCACTCCTCTCACTCTCACCTCCAAACTCTAACTGACACTTTTCCCGCCTCCAGGCCTGTGAACTCCTCGGTGGGTGTGGCCAACCGCCTGGCTCCGCCCCACCTGGTTTGGACATCAGGCTCTGGAGGGAGGCAACAAGGGTTTTATGTTTGGCTGCTGTAACTGCCTAGGGTGGGCGTGTGTGTGTGTTACCTGTGACGACCTGGCTAGTCCAGGGCACCACATTCCCCCTTGGTGAAATGCAGACCGTCCGCGGGCTGCCCGTCCATCACCAGTTTTATTTTTCAAAACTGTAAAAAATATAAATAACATGTAAACGGTAAACATTTAAAACATAAGCATTCTTCTGGTCACTTTAACGTTGCACATATAAAACATTTTTAATCACAGACAGACGGACGTATGTCTTCCGCTCTCCCACCTAAGCAACCTAGGCCTGATGCTGCCCCTAAGAAGTGGGCAGCACCCCTTGACCCCAGTCCAGGTTCAGGCTGCCCGAGCGGGAACGGGTACGGTAACTCCCCCCCTGACTGTCACTTCAGGGGACCCCCGGAGGATGGCCACCGGTCCTGGTGGTGGCCGGGCCCCAGCCTGCTCTGTTGCGGGCCCTTCCTCCAATCTGCCTCTCCGGAGGCGGCAACGGTATCCATCCAAAAACACTATTTACAAACCCACAAGTTCGTGGGTGGCCTGCTAATTCTCGGCCATGTCCATGAGCAGTTTCTCATGTGGGTATGGGGTGTATTAACTGAACAAGGACAACTCCAGTCCCAACGGGGACGGTTCTCTTCTCGGATGGTAATCAGATGGTTTTTCGGATTGATTAACTGTGCTGAGGGTCCCAACGGGGGCAACAGGGTGCAACGGTGGACTGCTGCCTTCATTGCTCACTTCCGTACTCCTCACCCGGCTCCAGGTGAAGAAACACGGGTTCCAGCCCCTCCAGCGCACGGCAGGCGCGACGAGGAAGGGCTGCCCGGTATCCATTATTTCCACTCCGAGGGATGTAAGTGGCCTCCATGTCATACAAGCCGAAGATTCCCTCCTCCTCCGAGACAGGCTCCGTGTCAGCCCCCGAGCCGCTGTCATCTGACTCCAGGGGGTTAATGACGGGACCCGGCAGGACAGCAACGGTTTCTAGCTGAGCTCAGACTTGTGGTTCTTCTAAGTCAAGCGCTCCAGCTATTGGTTGGCTGGCATCCTCTCGGGCATCCGGGCCCTGGCGGCGCAGCACGGACTCTGCCACCTCCATCGGGGACGGCGGCCTGAGTGGGGCCGTACGGGCAGCCAGCACGGGCGATAGAGCGGGCTCTGCTGGGACCAGAGGTAGACCGAGTCCTTCAGCCGCAGCGGTAGGTCCCTCAGGGACACAAGGGTGTGGGTCACTCACCAGCTCCTCCAGCATGGCCTCTATTTCATGCGCCCGCACGACCGCAGCCAGCTCCTCCATCTCAGCGGTCCAGCGATCCAGCAGGTCCCTACCTGGGCCCGGTTACGACAGCACAGCAGCATCACTTGCGTTTTCAGCCACACCGCCGTCCCGGGGGCAGGCTCCGGAGACACAGGCCTCTCAGGCGGTGCGGACATGTTGCAAGCTGTTTCCAGGAACCGGGTATATCTTTGCAGGGTCCTGGTGTCCCTGCTTTTATGGCCTCGGTTACATTAGGCAGGCTTTTCACCCGCCCCCCCTTGGTTCTCTTTAGCACTTCCGCTTGTTGGGGGCGGGGCTTCGCATTCGAGCCTTCCCTGCTCGGGGAAGACGCTCGAGCGGGAAATCTTCGCGCCAAAGATGGCGGCGCTTTCAATTTGTCGGCCGTACACCGCCGGCGGAGACCACAAGGCGCACTTCTACTGGTAAGTAGATCAGTCCAATCCTGTTCGTGACGCCAAGTTGTCGCGGGCGGCGGGGCGCTGCGCTCGCTAACGCTCGGGTCCGGTGCTGCTGCTGCTGCTCGGTGGCTCGAGCGGTGGGCCGGATCCGGGGACTCGAGCGGCACTCCTCGCCCGTGAGTGAAAAGGGGGGTGGTTTGTTTGGTGATTTAGTCAGTGACGCCACCCACGGGTTGAGGTGAAGATGGGCACCACCGCTGCTGGTGACGGGGATCCCGGGAGCGATGGTAGGGAGCAGCTGGGATGTTGTTTTCCCCCTCCATGGGTAGGGGTTGGTGGTCCCGGCGCCCGGTGGTGTGACGGGGAGGCAGGGTCGGTGAGGTGCAGGGTTGCAGGGACAGCGCGGCACGGTGCCGGATGGCACGTGTGTACTCACTCAGCAACAGATGCACAAAGTCTCTGGTAAACCAAATGGCTGGATGGATGGGTCCCGCAGCCGGCTGCAGTGTCTCTCCCCGGACACGTGATGGCGGCTGTCTTTCCCTGCACCTTTGTGTACTGTCTTGACTATGATGGGTTCCCAACGGTAGTCCGCTCCCCGGTGTATGGATGCCGGAGGAGCCCGTTTTGCCCGCAGGCGCTGGCCCTTGGGTCTCTAGCCTGTGGCGGTGGCTGTATACTCTCACGGTGTGGACGGTTGCCTTCTAACGGGTCTCTGGTTGTTAGGAAACCCCTGGGGTTCCGGTCACACTCAGATTTGACTTTTGTCGGCGGCTCCAAGCCTGGTCGGGGTCCGATGGCCCTGCCTGTATGTGCTAGCTTCACTTCGCTCCCCGGTCGGTACCGGCTGGCCACTGCCCGACCCCGGTCCAACGGTTCCGCGTTGATCCACCACTCCTGCAGACGGCCACCACCGTCTGCCAACCTTGCTGTCAGTGTCTGGGCTCCAACCCAAACACCCAAGTGTTCACTCCTCTCACTCTCACCTCCAAACTCTAACTGCCACTTTTCCCGCCTCCAGGCCTGTGAACTCCTCGGTGGGTGGGGCCAACCGCCTGGCTCCACCCCACCTGGTGTGGACATCAGTCTCTGGAGGGAGGCAACAAGGGTTTTGTGTTTGGCTGGTGTAACTGCCTAGGGTGGGTGTGTGTGTGTGTTACCTATGACGACCTGGCTAGTCCAGGGCGCCACAATGGCCCATCTTTAGGATAGGTAATCAATGTCTGATCGACTGCGGTCTGAAACCCCGCACCCCCGCTGATCAGCTGTTCACAGTCCCGGCATCAGGACAGGCCATCAATGTAAAAGTAGTGGAGAGCCCCTTTAATGGCTCTCACTGCAGTGTCGACTCCCACCGTTCTCAACAAGGAACCGGCTATTTGTATTGGGTCATTCACGAACAACCCATCACCAGCAACCACTTTTAAGGTCTAGAAGCAGAAATGTTGTTGCCATCCTGTGCTTATGTAACCATGATATTGATAGCAGAGCACAGAGGAAAAAAAAGCAGAGGGAAATCTGAAATTTACATTTTTGAAACAAAAATCCAGAATGCTTAAGTCTTTCAGTTACTCGATACTTACATCTCCATAAATGATGCACATAAAATAATTGAATTCCAATGGGTTATCCAGAAAGTTTAATACTTTATTGTGTGGGGCTAAGAACTAACCGGTAGGTAGTTGCTACTTACCTGTTCTGCACTGGGAAGCCAATTAGGCAGCTTCAATTTAACACACATCAACAGAGCAGTTCTTTCTCTTCTGCTCCACTCTGTCGACAAGGCGTTACAGCAAGAAGTCAACTGTGGATTACGCCTAGTCAACAGAGCAGAGCGGAAAAGAATGTAATGATGTGACATCAGTGAAACCCACAGAATTGGACCACTCTGAGCCAGCAAAGATTGTCACCGGCTGGGCAGAGCCAGCAGGTAGTTAGAAACCTACTGCCTTTTAGTTCTTCGCCCCATAGCAAAATAGCACCATTTCACTACTTATGCAGTTATGAAAAAGACTTGGTCATGGCCACATCTCCATTAAAAATGTCATGGTAGAGCACATAGTCAATATCGTATTTTCTGGATTATAGGATGCACTTATTTCTCCCCAAAACTGGGATTAAAATGGGTGTGCATCTTACATAACGGATATGGTTTATCGGGGCGGTGGTGGTGGAGCGGGGTCATAGGAGGCAGGGTCGGCGATACTGAGGGCTCGGAGGAGCAGTGGAGTGGCTCAAGAGGGTCACAGGACACGGTGTCTCGGCAGTGGGTGCATTGATCTGACTGCAGGCTCCATTTAATCGCCCGCAGTTGCCGAGATGGAAAATTGCCACTGCGCATGTACCGCCTCCACAGCCATTTTATTGAGGGCCATCTCATCAACTACGGGTGATTCAATGGAGCCTGCAGTCAGATCAATGGCACCTACCGCTGAGACACCCCCTCCTGTGCCCCTCTATGGCAGATCAATGGCACCCGCCACCACGACACCCCTGAGGCCGCAGTATCGCCAATCCTCTTGAGCCACAACACCCCCTCCTCTGAGCCCAGAGCATTGCTGACCCTGCCTCCTGTGATTTCCTGACCCGCTCCACCACTGCCGCTCCCCCAGTGAGCATTAGGATTAAGACTAGAGATTAGCGAGTAGTACAATGCTCGGGTGCTCGATGCTCAGATCGAGCATTTTCAAATGCTCGGCTGCTCTATGGAAAACTTGAGCTTTTCTCCGGCGGCACCCCTGGCCGTCTGGAGAAAGCTCAAAAATGTCACAAACGCATAACAACAGTGCTCAAATGAGATGGGAGCAGCATGGGGAAGACCCCTGTACGCATTTCTGACTCCCATGTCACTGCTGTGAGCAATGTTGTTTTTGTATTAGGGGGAGGAAGAATCCTTTGTTCCTCCTACCCTAAGTGACCTGCACTTTCGCTTTGTAGAGTATGTGCGGCAGCTTCTCTCTGCCTGTAAATTCGCTGCTAAGCAAAACCAAAAGTGAACAGTAGAAAAAAATAATAATATCATATTCACCTGTCTGCAGACTCTCGGGACACGTCCGATCGCTCCAGGACCTGGCGTTGATCAGCTGATCGTATAAGTCCAGCAGTGAGGCCGGCTTTTTACCGCCCAGCCGGTTTAAACGATCAGCTGATGCTGTCAGGTGACCGCATCAGCTGACTACCGGCAGGTCCCGCAGCGAACAGACGGGAGTCTGCACAGAGGAGTATAGTTATTTTTTTTTTTACTGATGCATCAGCTGATTGTTTAAAAGCCGTTTATACAATCAGCTGATGTGTCATGTGATTCAGGTCCTTGAACCTGACACATCATCCGGTCAGTTTGGACATCGCGGGACCCTTGACCCAAGACTACAGCGGAGGGGGTTCTTTAGTTTAATAAAGATGGAGTCACTAATAGTGTTGTGTTTCATTTCTAATAAAAATATTTTTCTCTGTGTTGTGTTTTTTTTTATCCTTACTAGAAATCCATGGTGGCCATGCCTAATATTGGCGTGACACCATAAATTTCGGGCTTAGGGCCAGCTGATAATACACGGCTAGCCCTAACCCCACTATTACCCAGCGAGCCACCCGACACCAGGGCCACTGGCAGAGTTGGATACAGCGCCAGAAGATGGCGCTTCTATGAACGCGCCATTTTCGGGGCGTCTGTGGACTTCAATTCACAGCAGGGGGACCCAGAAAGGTTGGGCAAACCAAAATATGGCAAAGCCCTTGTAGATTTTTTTTTTTTTTAAATCATTAAAAATAAAAGAAAAAAAACCAAACACATAACCCTAACCCAACGGTTATGGGAAAAAAAAATTGTGGGCTACCGCTGCATTTTCTATTGCTAGCTAATGGTGACCCAAGCAGCTACTGGTTGTTAACCCCCACTGCTTGGTGTTATCTTTACTGGCAATAGAAAATCCAGGAAAGTCCTTTTTTTATTTTTTTTTTCCAAAAATGTAAAAAAAAATGACATGGGCTTTGCCATATTTTGGTATGCTAGCCAGGTACTGCAGGCAGGAACAGGCTGCCCCTAACCCCCAGCTGCCTATTTGTACCCAGCTGGCAACCAAAATTATAGGGAAGCCCTTTTTTTAAATATTTCATGAAATAATTTTAAAAAAATGTCGTAGGCTTCACCCAATTTTTGTATCCAGCCAGGTACAACTAGGCAGCTGGGGATTGTAATCCACAGCGCAGGTGGCCCAAGCTGTGTGGGCCTTCCCCCCCGCTGCGAATTGCAGTCCGCATCCGCCCCAGAAAATGATGCTTTCATAGAAGCGCCATCTTCTGGCGCTGTATCCAACTCTTCCAGCGGCCCTGTTGCCAGGTGGTGGAATGCTGGGTAATAAGGGGTTAATACCAGCTTTGTTTTACCAGCTAGTATTAAGCCTGAGATTCTTAATGTCAGGCCAAGTTTGACCTGGCCATTAAGAATCTCCAATGAAGGGTTAAAAAAAAGACACCACACAGAAAAAATACTTTATTATAAATAAATACACAAACACACTTAGGGACTCCATGTTTATTACTCCCTGTCATCCCTCCACGATCCTGGTCTTCTGTTTTCTTCTACCCGTGCAGCTCTGCTATATCACACAGCACAGGGAGGAAGAATGCTACTTCTCCCCGTGCTGTGTAATCGAGCAGAGGCTGCGGTGGGTTGGTAGACTATGACGTCACTGCTGCCACTGTGGCCATGGTAACCTACTGAGCGGGGTACTACAGCAGCAATGATCTCCAATCAGCTGATTCCCGGTGCTGCTATTCAGTGGCTCCTGCATAAGGCCCGCCAGTAAACAGGGAGTTAACTCCTGCGGCTCCTGCAGAAGCCAGTGCACAGAGGCCCCGGTGATCAGGTCAGATCACCAATGCTATAGTAACCCGCTCGGTAGGTTACTATAGCAACGGTGACGTTATTTCTCCTAGTACCTACACTACAAACACAGTAAATATGTCCCTAGCTCAGCAGCACCTCCCCCTACACTAGCTGACTGTGGATCACACTCCCAAGCACAGCGCCGTCAGCTGTCATTTACAGCTGATGACGCTATGCGGCCAGCCAATCACTGTAATGCCACAGCCATGTTGGTTGTGGCATTACAGTGTGCGGCAGCCAATCCCTGCATGTGTATGGGGAGATAAGGTATGCACACCAGTGACTATGTAAGGGGAATACATGAAATAGCAGAAACTGCTGTGTGAATACTGACTTGAAAAATCCAATAGCTATATGTAAGAGTGAAAATGTGAAAAATGGAATCTGCATTACTGCCATGAACATATGAATCAAGAGAAATTTAGCTACTGAATTGATCAATGCAATAGAGCCCCAACACTACGCCAAAGTATTTCTCTACGTTGGGGTCCCTAGCTTGTGTGTGTCCTCTCATGCAGTTAAAAAACTTACCGTGTATGGGAAGCTGAGACCCAGGCTATTTATGCGTATGATATGGATTGGCAATAGGTGTGGTTGGGGAGGGTTCACAAACGAAAAACTACTAACAATAAGGAATAACGTTTGGAACACCATTCTAAGTCTGAACTGGGTGCAAAAACCTAAAAAAACATCACTATGGGGAGATAAGGTGTGCACACCAGTGACTATGTAAGGGGAATACATGAAATAGCAGAAACTGCTGTGTGAATACTGACTTGAAAAATCCAATAGCTATATGTAAGAGTGGAAATGTGAAAAATGGAATCTGCATTACTGCCATGAACATATGAATCAAGAGAAATTTAGCTACTGAATTGATCAATGCAATAGAGCCCCAACACTACGCCAAACAGCGCCCACATGCAGGGAGGGGGAGCATCTTGCCGATACTCAGAGCTTGCCAAGTATACCAAGCACTGAGATGCTCGGGCGAGCACCGAGTAGCGGCAAGCATGCTCGCTCATCCCTAATTAAGACGCAATTCGATTATAAGATGGACCCTCATCTTAACATTAAAAATGATTTTTTCTTAATTTAATCCTCTAAATTTGAGGTGTTTTATAATCCGGTGCGTCTTATAAAATGAAAATTACTGTATACAGTGAGGTTCCCTGCTAGTGTATCATAGGTCAGAGCTTTCTCTGTATAATATGATCAGCCATGAATGGTCATTTATTACTGCATCATTATTAGATACTAGGAGGTGGCCCGATTCTACGCATCGTGTATTCTAGAATTTACGTATTGTGTAGTTAATGTATGATTTTTGTTATATATATATATATATATATAGGGGCTGTACATGTTCTGGGTGTTGTCTGGGTGTGGCGGGGGGTGAGAGCGGTGTTGTTTGTCTGTTGCGTTGTGTGTGTTGCGTTGTTTGTGGAGCGCTGTGTGTCTGTAGCGTTGTGTGTGTGTTGCGCGGTTTGTGTGGGTGAGGGGTGTGTGTGTGTGCTTTGGGGGAGGTATGTTTTGTGCAATGTGTGTGTTGTGCGGTATGTGCGTATATTTTTGTGTGCTGCGGTGTTTGTGTGTTGGGTGTTGTGTGTGTGCGGCGTTGTCTGTGTGTGTGGGTGTCTGTGCAGGGCGGTGTTTGTGGTTCCCAGTGTGTGTGTGGTGTGTTGTGCAGTGCGTGTGTGGCGGTGTGTGTGTGTGTGTGGTGTTTTGGGGGGAGGTGTGCACCCCCCATCGTGCTCCATCCCCCATGCTGCGCACTCCCCATCGTGCTCCATGCCCTATGCTGCGCACTCCCAAACGTGCTCCATCCCCCATGCTGCGTACTCCCCATCGTGCTCCATCCCCCATGCTGCGCACCCCCCATCGTGCTCCATAACCCAATCTGCGCACTCCCCATCGTGCTCCATCCCCCATGCTGCGCACCCCCCATCGTGCTCCATCCCCCATGCTGCGCACTCCCCATCGTGCTCCATCCCCCATGCTGCGCACTCCCCATCATGCTCCATCCCCCATGCTGCGCACTCCCCATCGTGCTCGACAGTCACACATCAGACAGTATACACGCACACATCTGATCGCATACACTCACACCCCACTTCTGCCTGTGCCCTCCGGTGTGTGGTTCCAGCAGCTGTGCTGCACGCAGTGCTCCTCTGCCTTCTGCCGACACGCACACACCCGATCGCATACACGCACACACCCGATCGCATACACACACACACACACATTGACGATATTGCACATACGCACTCACACTCACAACATCCGGAGATACCACATGCTTCTGGCCATGTGATCCTCCGGCAGGTCCTGGAAGGTCACTGCACGCACAGTATCGCTGCCGAGAAGCAAGCGATATCACTGGATGTTGTGAGTGTGTGGAGGCGATCTGATGTGTGTGTGAGGTGTGTGTGAGAGTGAGTGTGATCTGATGTGTGTGTGTGTTTGTGTGTGTCTGTTCTTATGTGTGTGCGTGTGTGTGTGTGTTCCGCCGCTGCAGGACCTTGATGCGCTCACCTGGGAGCCGGTGTACGCTGGTAACCATGCTACACAATATTACTCGATGTGTACCATGGTTACCAGCATACCCCGCACCCCGCTCGCACGGGAGCCCACACCAGCGTACGCCGGCAACCCCAGCAATGCGAGGGTATGTGTCGGCTGGGTTGGCGGCGTACGCTGATGTGGGCTCCCGGGGGTACAGCACTCACCTGGGAGTCGGGCTCCATGTCGGTTCGGGGAATGTGTGCAAGGGGCGGGGCCAGAGCGAGCGTGCAATGCGTGAGGGGGGCGGGGCGTGGCCGAGTTGCCAATGCGTGCAGGGGGCCTGGGCGAGAGGCCAATCCGTGTGGGGGGCGGAGCCTGGGCGAGCGGACAATCCATGCGGGGGGGCGGAGCCGAGGTGAGCGGCCAATGAGACGCTTGTCGCGGTAAGGACAGAATTTTGGAGCAAGACAGACAGACAGACAGAATAAGGCAATTATATATATAGATGGTAAAAAATAATACCTGTGGCTTCGAGAATACATTTCTTAGCAATCAGTTGATCGCCTGGGCAGCAGTTATTTGCAATGGTGTTGTCCTTGTGTATTGCATTGATAACCATTAAAAAAAGGCCCGTCTTTCCACTTTTTTTTATTTCCTATGGATTTTGCTCTAGTCTCTGATGACGACAATAAGTTTAAGACGGGATTAGAAGCAAGAACACAGTGTAAGTCTCAAGCTGACGAGACCACAGGGATGCAAGATATGGTATCCTGAGTAAAGAAAAAACATCAAATGTAACAGATTGTAATAACGTACAAAAAGATTCTGCAGATTTGCGGAGTACGTTCAGCATCGCCCGCAGGAACTCGTGATCATTCCAGCACAGTCAGACATAAATGATCCAATACACGTAGAATGAAGGAGACTTGTTTAGATGTCTGTTCACATTAATTTAATATAGGAACCATGGTGTCAGTGTTTACTAGAAATGAAGAATCAGAGTAGCTAGATCACAGGAAGACCCAACAAACATGCTGACAGCAATATCAGATGTAATGTTATGATAAGACCATAATGTGACAAGATAAAGTCAGTTTCCAGTAATAAATCGAAAATTATATCTCAGGCAATGCGGCTCGGAGTGAATAGATATGTGATCTTTTTAAGAAAAACATTACTTTCATTTTTTTTATCTTAATAAAGCAAATGTCGTATCGTGAATCTTGTAGAAATGAGATTGTGATTATTTGAGTTTGGAAGCTGATACCGATGTCTTCTGGAAATTGATATTGATGTCATGTTGCTTTGATGTTTTTCACCTGTGACATTCAAAGAAATCCAACTTCCAAATACAAGTAAATATGGCTTCTACATGACTAGCAGGGCCATAAAGGGAACCTGTCACCACATTTCGGCCCTATAAGCTGCAGCAACCACCAGGGGGCTCTTATATACAGCATTCTAACATGCTGTATATAAGAGCCCAGGCCGCTGTGTAGAACGTAAAAATCACTTTATAATACTCACCTAGGGGGTCAATGTGGTGCAGACTGGTCAGATGGGTGGCGCTGTTCTCTGGCACCGACGCCTCGTCTATCGGCCATCTTTGTCTTCCTTCTGATGAAGTTGGCTTGCATGACGCGTCCTACGTCATACACCCTCACCGGCATTGAAGTCCTGCGCAGGCACACTTTAATCTGCCCTGAGCAGGTCAGGCAGATCAAAATATTATAGTGCGTCTGCACAGGACCTTAATACCAGCTTGTGTGTGTCGCGGGCGGCGGGGCGCTGCGCTCCCTAACGCTCGGGTCCGGCGCTGCTGTTGCTGCTCGGTGGCTTGAGCGGTGGCCCGGATCCGGGGACCCGAGCGGCGCTCCTCGCCCGTGAGTGAAAAGGGGGTGGTTTGTTTGGGGATTTAGTCCGTGACGCCACCCACGGGTTGTGGTGAAGATGGGCACCACCGCTGCTGGTGACGGGGATCCCGGGAGCGATGGTAGGGAGCAGCTGGGATGTTGTTTTCCCCTTACGTGGGTAGGGGTTGGTGGTCCCGGGGCCCGGTGGTGAGATGGGGATGAAGGGTCGGTGAGGTGCAGGGTTGCAGGGACAGCGCGGCACGGTGCCGGATGGCACGGGTGTACTCACTCAGCAATGGATGCACAAAGTCTCCGGTAAACCAAACGGCTGGATGGACGGGTCCCGCAGCCGGCTACAGTGTCTCTCCCCGGACAGGTGATGGTGGCTGTCTCTCCCTGCACCTTTGTGTACTGTGTTGACTCCAATGGCTTCCCAACGGTAGTCCGCTCCCCGGTGTATAGATACCGGAGGACCCCGTTTTACCCGCAGGCGCTGGCCCTTGGACTTCTAGCCAGTCTCGGTGGCTGTATGTCCTCACGGTGTGAGCGGTTGCCTTCAATCGGGACTTGGTTGTTAGGGAACCCCGGGGGTTCCTGTCACATTCGGATTTGACTATTGTCGGCGGCTCCAAGCCTGGTCTGGGTCCGATGGCCCTGCCTGGGTGTGCTTAGCTTCACTCCGTTCCCCGGTCCGGTACCGGTGGGCCACCGCCCAGCCCCGTCCTTACAACTCTGCGGAGTTCCACCAACTCCTGCAGACGGCCACCACCGTCTGCCAACCTTGCTGTCAGTGCCTGGGCTCCGACCCAAACACTCGCAGTACGTGACCTCTCACTTTCACCTCCTGAACTCAACTCCTCCAAACTCTAACTCCAACTCCCTGCTTTTCCCGCCTCCATGCCTGTGAACTCCTTGGTGGGTGGGGCCAACCGCCTAGCTCCGCCCCACCTGGTGTGGACATCAGACCCTGGAGGGAGGCAACAAGTGTTTTGTGTCTGACTAATGTTACTGTCCGGGGGTGGGGGTGTGTGTGTGTTTTGTCTGTGGCTACCTGGCTAGTCCAGGGCGCCACATTTCCCCTTGGTAAAATGCAGACCGTCCACGGGCTGCCTGTCCATCACCGGTTTTATTTTTCAGAATTGTAAAAATATAAATAACATGGTAAACGGTAAACATATCAACATAAGCATTCTTCTGGTCACTTTAAACGTTGCACATATAAAACATTTTTAATACTGACGGACGGACGGACGGATGTCTTCCACTCTCCCACCCAAGCAAACTATCCCTGATGCTGCCCCTAAGAAGTGGGCAGCACCCCTTGACCCCAGTCTAGGTTCAGGCTGCCCGAGCGGGAACGGGTACGGAGCTCGCACCCGACTGTCACTTCACGGGACCCCACGTCCAGGGGCACCCCTGACCCCCGGAGGATCGCCACCGGTTACGGTGGTGGCGGGCCTGGGCCATCACTTTCCTCCAGGCCCATCCTCCAAATCAGCCTCTCCGGAAGCGGCAACGGTATCCATCCCACAACATTATTTACAGGCCCACAAGTTCGTGGGTGGCATGCTAGTTCTCGGCCATGTCCATGAGTAGTTCCTCATGTGGGTATGGGGGTGAACTTATCAACGGGGCAACTCCAGTCCCAACGGGGACGGTTCTCTTCTCGGACGGTAATCGGGTGATTTTTCGGATTGATTAGTGTTCATCTTGCTGAGGGTCCCAGCGGGGGACAACAGGGTGCAACGGTCGACTGCTGCCTTCACTTTAGGTTGACCTCCTCGTAGATTTTCTCCACCTCGACATCCTGACGGCAAGGTGGAGGAAGGGACTGGGACTCCGCCTGGAAACTACGGCCTTCCCTCACCTTTACATCGAGGGCAAACCAGCACCTCTCCCCACAGTGTCGAGTGTAGGACATGAGGTCACCTGGCAGCAGGTCTCGGCCTGGGTGGCCCGTCGGCAGATGGGCATGCACGTCTCAGCGAGCCACGAACACCTCGGCCTCCAGGCCTGGCTCATAAATAAAGCCGTACCCCCGATGGGGATCAAATCTCCGGACCTGACCTTGATACACCGGGCCCCGTACCCGGAATGTAGCATGGCGGAGGTTGTCCTTCTCGCGGATGGTGCGGGCCACCACTTTGGCTCTTTGTCGCTCCCTTTCGGCATTTCCCGGCCCAGCGGGGTTGGCTCCCTGTCCCAATAAGGGGCGTCTGCATGCCCCCGCGCACGGGTTGGGCCCCGCGGACTTCCTTCACGCTGCCCACAACTGGCGCCCTTCTTGGAAGGTCCCGCGGTGACATGGCCTGGGGTGCTGCCTCACAGCGGCGACCCGGCGCAGCTTCAGCCGAGGTTTGGGTTTTGGGAACAGGGGTCTTTACCGGCTGGACCTCCGCCTCCTTCTGGACCAGACGGACTACCGGAGCCGGAACGGACTTAGGTGCGGCCACTTCCAGTGCCAACGGCTCTTTTTCGCAGACGGGCACCTCCCGCTGGATCTTCCATGGTAGCGATGCGGGTCATCTGCGGACATCGCTGGCAGGCTGGTCCTCCAGGGCGGACGGCCTGAACTCCGCTACCGGTGGTGGAAGTAGCGGGCCTAGTGGCGGGGCAGCAGCAGCCAAAACGGATATCGGGGGAGGCAGCAGGGTGAGCGGGCACAGACCGGGCCCCTCAGCCGCAGCGACCGGTCCCTCGGGGACACAGGGGCGTGGGTCACCTACCCGCTCCTCCAACTCTGTCTCCACCTCGCGTCTCCGCACGGCCATCGCCACTTCCGCCATGTCGGCCATCCATTCTTCCACGAGGGACTGCACTTGGGCCTGCAGGCGGCCGCACATCCGCGCGGTCCAGACCTCCACCCACGCGGCTGTTCCTGGCGTGGGCTCTGGGGTTTCAGTGGTGCCGGACGGACGGGACATCTTGCGCAGCAGTGTTCCAGGAACCAAATGTTTGCAGAGTCCTGGCGTCCCTGCTTTTATGGCCTCGGCTACATTAAGCAGGTTTTTCACCCGCCCCCCCTTGGTTCTCTTTAGCACTTCCCTCTTCAGGGGGCGGGGCTTCGCTTTCGCGCCTTCCCTGCTCGGGGAAGACGCTTGAGCGGGAAATCTTCGCACCAAAGATGGCGGCGCTTCAAATTTTTCGGCCGGACTCCGCCGGCGGAGACCACAAGGCGCACTTCTACTGGTAAGTAGATTGGTTCTATCCTGTTCGTGACGCCAAGTTGTCGCGGGCGGCAAGGCGCTGCGCTCGCTAACGCTCGGGTCCGGCACTGCTGCTGCTGCTCTGTGGCTCGAGTTGTGGGCCGTATCCGAGGACCCGAGCGACGCTCCTCGCCCGTGAGTGAAAAGGGGGTGGTTTGTTTGGGGATTTAGTCCGTGACGCCACCCACGGGTTGTGGTGAAGATGGGCACCACCGCTGCTGGTGACGGGGATCCCGGGAGCGATGGTAGGGAGCAGCTGGGATGTTGTTTTCCCCTTACGTGGGTAGGGGTTGGTGGTCCCGGGGCCCAGTGGTGAGACGGGGAGGCAGGGTCGGTGAGGTACAGGGTTGCAGGGACAGCGCGGTGCGGCACGGTGCCGGATGGCACGGGTGTACTCACTCAGCAATGGATGCACAAAGTCTCCGGTAAACCAAACGGCTGGATGGACGGGTCCCGCAGCCGGCTGCAGTGTCTCTCCCAGGACAGGTGATGGTGGCTGTCTCTCCCTGCACCTTTGTGTACTGTGTTGACTCCAATGGCTTCCCAACGGTAGTCCGCTCCCCGGTGTATAGATACCAGAGGAGCCCGTTTTGCCCGCAGGCGCTGGCCCTTGGACTTCTAGCCGGTGGCGGTGGCTGTATGTCCTCACGGTGTGAGCGGTTGCCTTCAATCGGGACTTGGTTGTTAGGGAACCCTGGGGGTTCCTGTCACATTCGGATTTGACTATTGTCGGCAGCTCCAAGCCTGGTCAGGGTCCGATGGCCCTGCCTGGGTGTGCTTAGCTTCACTCCGTTCCCCGGTCCGGTACCAGTGGGCCACCGCCCAGCCCCGGTCCTTACAGCTCTGCGGAGTTCCACCAACTCCTGCAGACGGCCACCATCGTCTGCCAACCTTGCTGTCAGTGCCTGGGCTCCGACCCAAACACTCGCAGTGACCTCTCACTTTCACCTCCTGAACTCAACTCCTCCAAACTCTAACTCCAACTCCCTGCTTTTCCCGCCTCCAGGCCTGTGAACTCCTCGGTGGGTGGGGCCAACCGCCTGGCTCCGCCCCACCTAGTGTGGACATCAGACCCTGGAGGGAGGCAACAAGGGTTTTGTGTCTGACTAATGCTACTGTCCGGGGGTGGGGGTGTGTTTTAAACTGTTGACAGGTTCCCTTTAAGTAAAGAATACTTTTATGTTCGCAAAATATTTAATTCATGGATTATGCTTGCTGACTCTCCATATATTTTGGGGAAAAAAAAAAATCCCAATGTGCAGAATAGAGACTTTTATGTCACCTTGCACATAGTTGACAAGTAAGACACCATTGCTTTTTAAAATTCAGTGGAACTAAGAAGCGGCTTTGTGTGGCAGTCGTGCTGGAGACTGGATTGAACTTCTGGATATAATTTGTAATTTGCACTTAAGAGCCTTGCTAATGAAAGCACAAATTAAAACAAACTACTACCTTAACAAGGTCAATGCTTTTATCCCTTGTAATTAACATGTAAATCAGCAGTATTTCTGCAGATCTCTTTGAGACACGCTGGCAACATGCTGAAACATGTATTCTAGTCAGGTACTGTCCCGGATGTTGTATCTGCAAAACAAATCACTTCTAATTATTTCCTATTTGTTTGCAAATATGTGTATTATTTTACCATTAAATTATAGCTACAATATGTGTACTTACAATTCCAAAAATGTGTACAACATTTATGTTTTCTAAAAATTAATGCATTAATTCAACCGACCATTACTTTCAACATGATCAATGTAAAGATTAAAGGGGATCTGTCAGGTCCAATATGCACCCAGTACCACGAGCAGTTCTGGGTGTATATTGCTAATCCCTGCCTAACTCTCCCTGTATTTGGTAGCATACATAAAGAGATCTTTAGAAAAGTATTTCTAAGGATATTTTATCATATGTTAATGAGTGGTGGGACTAATCCCCAGGGTGTTAGTTCCCATGGCTAGTCAGCCCCTGTGGGCTTGCTAACATGTCACTAACATGTCATATCTCACTCACCTCTTTGCTGCCATTGCAGTCCGACACTGGATTTCGGCTCAGTGCGCAAGACCCCGGACTTCCGGTCATACGCACTACTTCAGTTTGAAGCCAGGACGCGTATACCCGGCTTCATAGTGCGCAAGACCGGAACTCCGGAGTCATGCGCACTGAGCAAAATCCAGCGTCAGACACGATGGCAGCAGAGAGGTGAGTGAGACCATCCTCTGATGCTGCACATTCATTATTATGATGGCACGCCCACAGGGGTGTGCTAATGGGGTGTTGCTTATCAAGGGAAGCAACGTCCTTGGGACTAGTCCCCTCAATCATTAGTATAAGATAAAAGATCTTTAGAAATACCTTTTCTAAAGATATCTTTATCTATGCTAGTGTCTACAGGGACTTTATCTATGCCAGTGTATACAGGGACAGTTTGGCAGGGCTTAGAAATATGCACCCAGAACTGCTCGTGGTTCTGGGTGCATATTGGACCTGACAGGTTCCCTTTAATTTGCACTGTAATAATGCTGCCAGGTTTTGTCCAGATTGTTTTGGGTTCTGGCAGCAGTTAATGATCCCTCCTAACAAAAATAAAGTGTAGAAGGTGGATAAATGACTTATAGGCAATCTGTCAGCAGGTTTTTGCTACCTCATCTGAGAGCAGCATGATGTAGGCAAAGAAATCCTGAATTCAAGATGTCAGTCTCTTTACCTGCCTGTCTCGTTCCCCGTCTGTCTCATTCCCCGTCTGTCTCATTCCCTGTTTGTCTCTTTTCCTGTCTCTGTCTCTTGTGTGTCTCTTTCCCTGTCTCTTTCCCTGTCTGTCTGTGTCTGTCTGCCTCTGTCTCTTTGACTGTCAGTCTCTCTCTCTGTCTCTTTCCCTGTCTATCTGTCTCTGTCTGTATCTGTCTGTCTCTCTGTCTCTTTCCCTGTCTTCCTCCTACTCTGTCTGTGCCTATGCCTGTCTGTCTCTTTCTGTCTTTCTCTATCGGTGTCTTTCCTTGTCTGTCTCTATCTGTCTCCCCACCGATTTCTTATTACCTCAAATATAAGCTTCTTATACTAAAAATGTATTTTGTTCCTATAGCAACCACACACAACTGCTTTTAATAACCTATAGCTTGCAGCTCAATAGACTTTAATGGAGGCAGGTTTTTTGGAGCGTAACTGTAAGGCGCGGGGTTAAATTTTCTCGTCAAAACATAGTCTATGACGTTTCCTGGGTCACATGGGGCGTCTGTGCAAAATTTCATGATTGTAAATGCGACAGTGAGGATTCCTTTAGCGGACATACACACACACACACACATACATACACTCAACTTTATATATTATACTAGCTGTAATATCATCGGGCATTGCCCGGAATAGTAACTGTCTCTCTGTCTCTCTCCCAGTTTCTGTCTGTGTGTCGCTGTCTGTCTGTCTCGCTGTCTGTCTCTTTCCTTGTCTGTCTCTTTCTATCTCTCTGTCTGTATTTGCATCAGTCTATGTGTCTCAATCTCTGTATCTGTATGTCTGTCTCTCTCTCTCTCTCTGTCTCTTTGTCCGGCTGTCTTTTTGTCCGGCTGTCTTTTTGCCCGACTGTCTGTTTCTAGGTCTGTCTTTTTCCCGGTCTGTCTCTTTGCCCGGTCTGTTTCTTTGCCCGGCTGTTTTTGTCTATGTCTCTGTCTCTCTTTATCCGTCTCACCACCAACATCTTTTTACCTCACACATAAGCTTGTTATACTAACAGTTTATTTTGTTCCTATAGCAACCACTGACAGTTGCAATTTATAGCCTGCAGCTCCCAGCTCCATTCAGTTTAATGGCTGCAGGATTTTTGTAGAGTAACTGGAAAGCGCGGGGTTACATTTTCCCGTCGAGATAGTTTATGACATTCCCTGGGTCACATGGGGCGTCTGTGCAAAATTTCGTGATTGTAAATGCGACGATGCAAATTCCTTTAGTGGACATTCATACATACATACATATACACATGCACACACACACACATACACTGAGATTTATATAATATATATATATATATATATATATATATAGTCCAACAATGTAGACCAGCTCACTCCTGTGAATCACCTGGAACCTCAGCTGACCTGGTTAACTCCGTTGTGCCCGGATCAGGACGTAGGAGTCCATCCATACAAATGTGAACAACAACAAGGCAGAGTCCAGCAATAACGTGAGCAATCCAGGATGCTGTTAAAAAAAATTTTTTTGTGAAACACCGATTGTCCCAATTTATCACTCACTCCCTAAAGTTCATAAAGAGGTATTTCCTCCCCCCCTCTCAGCCCTATTGTTTCTGGGATAGGGTCATTCAGTGAGAAACTAGGGGAGTGGGTGGATTTTTATCTTCAACCCTTAGTGTCATTAACACCAAGTCACCTTAAAGATTCCAAAAGTATGATACAGATTATGGAAAAATTTCACTGGCAATCCAACTATATGTGGTTATCTTGCGATATGGTGGGGTTATATCTCTCTATCCCCCATCACGTCGCGATACGATGTATCACGTATTATCTGTCCAGATACAGTAATTACGAGGATTCCATCCAGAAGTTTATTGTCTCTTCAATTCAGTTTCTTTTGGGTCACAATTATTTTTCGTTTGATGAGAGATACTTCCTCCAGACACAAGGCGTGAGCATGGGCGCTAAGTTTTCACCTTCCCTAGCTAACCTGGTTATGTCCGTGTGGGAAGAAAATTATATTTTTAACATTGATAACCCATACAAGGATAATATTGTTTGGCTGGGTAGATTTATTGATGATCTGATATTTGTCTGGAGGGGTAGTCTCTCGTCTGCGAAAAGTTTTTTTTCTTATTTGGATTTGAATGATTTCAATCTAAAATTTACGAGTAGTGGTCATGAGGTATCAACAAACTTCTTGGACTTAAAATTGACCGCAGATTTGGATAGCAATAAGGTCTTGATATCTCCCTATAAAAAATCTACTGCATGCAATAGTATTTTAATGGCTTCCTCTAATCATCCCAAGCATGTCATTCAGAATATTCCTGTGGGGGAGCTTATTAGATTAAAAAGGAATACCACATCTAGTGATAGATTGGAGGAAGAAATTGAAATAACTTGTAACAATTTAAAAAAAGGGGGTATCCCAATTGGTCTTTGGAGAGAGCCAAGAAAAAAATAGCAGGTATTGATAGGGTTAAGCTGTTGGATTCTACTAAGAAAAAAAGACAGTTTGACTCCAAAAAATCTGGGGTAGTTGTTAGTACCAACTATAGTCCTCAGTTTACTTCTATTGTCAAAATTATCAGAAAATATCTTCCGTTATTATCTCAGAATGATATTTTGAAAAACATTGTGGAAAATAATGATATTGCCTTTGTGGCAAAAAGAGCCCCAACTTTAGCTACATTATTATCACCTAGCATGTTCAAAGATCCAGACAAAATCTCCCCTAGCAACTGGTTAAAAACAATAGGATTTTTTAAATGCGGTGCTAATATTTGTAAGTGCTGCGGTTTTGCTAATAAGTCTAAAATATTTACATCTATTTCCAATGAAAAACAGTTTAATGTTCGTTCTTTTATAAACTGTAATACGGAGAATGTAGTTTATCTAATTAATTGCAATATATGCCGCATGCAATATGTAGGTTACACGATGAACCCCCTTAAAACCAGAATCCGCAAACATCTTTCAGATGCTAGCAATTTGCCAATGGTTGGTGCATCAGTAGTATCCCGACATTTTTCAAAAAAACACAATGGGGATTTACGCGGTTTCTCTTTTATGGGCATAGAGCATGTAAAAAAACCATTGAGAGGGGGAGATTTTCATAAAAAAGTGCTTGCAAGAGAGAGTAGGTGGATATTTGAGCTGGGGACCCGCATGCCACAGGGCTTTAACAATCGTATGGATATCATTATGCACTATTGATGCATTGTTGCATTATATGTTGCTGGCTATTACTACTGTGTCAGGCTTTTGTATCACTTAAAAAATAATTTTATGGTCAGGTTATTGGATTTTCTGATAGTATTTTTCTCCAAAATGCTGAATCCTTTCCTTATAATTCTTATGCATGCTGTATATTGATTAATATGCGGTTAGCTTATATGTTTGATTTGCTTTTCTAGCTCATGTTTTTAAATCTCTCACACATGTTTGTAATCACCCTGATGGGAGTGAGATGTATATAAGGTTCTATGTTTGAAAAGCAGATCAGATTCTGGACCGTGAAGAAGGCGGATTTTACCGCTGAAACGCGTAGTCCTATCTGCGCTACTTTCCTGCGATAATGCTGTTCTGAATTGCTTGGACCATTATATTTTAATGAATTTATGAATAAAAGGAAGAAAATTTTTTTTTAACAGCATCCTGGATTGCTCACGTTATTGCTGGACTCTGCCTTGTTGTTGTTCACATATATATATATATATATATATATATATATATATATATATATATATATATATATTATACATGTACACATGTACACATTTATATTTAAGAACACATTTGATGTCTTCAGGGGTAGGAGCTCGACCACCATCTTACACCTTCGTCTTCATCTGTTTTCAATGATCTCTCAGATAATATGTGATCTGCAGACTGCTCCAGTGGTACATGATATGAGTCAGAGGTCCCAAATCAATACAAGTATATGAGAGCCTCATTCTGACCTTATTCTGGCTTCATTCTGGCTTCATTTTGGCCTCATTCTGGCCTTGTCCTGGCTCTTAGGTGCATTGGAAACTTGTGATGTAACTTCTGGCTTCTGGACAGTCAGAAGTTACAGTCAGAAGATGGTGGCGTGGGACCGGAGCGACATTGGTAAAGCAGCTGAAAGGTGAGTATATGACAGGGGACAGGGGACATAGATTCAAAGCACCACTCCGGCAGGCAAAAAAAAGACACATTACAGTTGTTCTTTAACATATAACCTATTATAAGAATTGAGCAGGGTGTATTTTCCTGGCTTCATTTCAGGGATTGTGGTTCTTAACCAAATCCTTCATTACATCAGAGGTTGCTAAGGACACTCTGACCACCAAGCCAACATGTAGACTAAGCTGCATATGCTACTACCCACCAGCTCAGTGAGGCAGAGAAAATTCTGGAAAAGATTGCCTACATCCACAAACATTGCCAAGGAGAACTTTGCAATGAAGCCAATAAATACAAACTCAACACCCTAACTATTGCCCAGTCGTGTGATACTTTTTTGCTGTTATCTGGAGATCCACATCACAGTTCATTTTGTCCTGTTTAGTTCCTGATTGTAGTTTTATTTGAGAAATTTAGCTTATTGGTTCAAATATCTCTAAATGTTCACAGAAACTTTGGCTAAAAAAATCTAAAAAAAAATACAAAAAGAAAACAGTGACAGCTAAAGAGCAAATATGCCATATCCATATGGAAAATAGATGTCTCCCCAAGGCAGTTAAGCACTTGGATAAGAATGAATAAGCCATAAATAGATGTACTCTATGGGGGATGTACGAGACATTGATAAATTCATCTGAAAGAAAATATCTCAGTTACAATATTCTTTCATGGAATAATTTCATTAACTATTTAGAAACTGGTATTACTGAATTAATGTCAACTAGGCAAAAATTTGCAAATTGCAGTAGTCCAGATGAAAATGAATAAAAGCGGTAGTAAAAGTTTTGTGTAATTTAAACGGTGAGAAAAGGTCGGATTCAGGAGATGTTTTTAATTGCAGGTAACATGAGACAGTAAGCGATTGGATATAGGGAATAAGGCCTAAGACACACAGCATGAAAATCGGTGCAAGTGGAATGCGATAAAACATCGCATTCCACTCGGACCAATATTACCTTATGTGCCAGCACTCATGAGCGATTATTTTATCAGCCCTAACCGAACTGAGAACACAATCGGAGCATGCTGCAGGTGCAAAAGCGATCCTCTTTCTCTCGCACCCATTCAAGTCTATGGGGTGAGAGAAACTTCGCACTGCACTCGCAGTACACCAGTGTACTGCGAGTGCAGGGCAAGAATGGCAATAGCCGGCAACAGAAGAGAGAGGGAGATAAATCCCTCCCTCCCTTCCTCAGTGCCGGCCCACCCCACGCAGCTGTGCTCCGATCGCATGATCGGACCTCAGTCGCAATGACACTCACATGACACTCGGCTCTCGCTGTGCTGCCAGCATGAGTCGAGTGTCATGCGAGGATCGCAGTAGTCCCCGTGTGGCTGCAGCCTAATAGAAAGTGTCCATATCAATTAAAACCCCAACACAGCAAGCATGCTGCTTGGGAGTTATGGTTGAACCACCCAAGGTAATTCCAATGTCGGGTATGGGTAGGTTAGCAGAGGAAGGAAACATGAAAAATTTTTCACATATAAATAAGTATGCATTGTAGTCTATGGGGCTATTTGAATGTCTGTGCTTCTTTTGCAAACTCAGTGCTTAAAATATAAGAAATATTCATTTTTAATATGGGTCATGGATTACACTACTGCCCATTCAATTCAATTAGCCTGTGAAAAATACATAGGCTCATTGCGCACGGATACTATCCTATAGGGGTCAGTTTGCATCAAGCTATTTTTTCTGTTAGCAGGATAACTACACCATAACCTAGATAACTACGCTCATTCAGATCATGGATAAGATCCACAAACTAATTGAGATACCAATCAAGACCCCTAAACTTGATTCTGATCCCAGACTAGACTTCATAAATCAACTGATATATTAGACAAACTCTTAAGTAAATTGTAGAACCAAGACCAGATCACTTAAATGCATAGTATACCCAAGATCAAACCCCTAAGGGAACTGCACAGCCTCGACCAGACCCTTAAGGCTGCTTTACATTCTGTGATATCAGTACCAATATCGCTAGCATGCGAACCCGCCCCCATCGGTTGTGTGACACGGGCAAATCGCTGCCCGTGGCGCACAACATCGCTCAGTCCCGTCACACTACTTATCTGCCTACCGACGTCGCTGTGACCAGCGAACCGCCTCCTTTCTAAGGGGGCGGTTTGTTCGGCGTAACAGCGACGTCACTAAGCGGACGCCCAATAGAGGCGGAGGGGCTGAGATGAGTCGGACGTTACATCCTGCCCACCTCCTTCCTTCCTCATTGCCGGCGGCCGCAGGTAAGGTGAGGTTCCACGTTCCTGCGGTGTCACACGTAGCGATGTGTGCTGCCGAGGAACGACGAACAACATCGTATACACAGCAGCAGTGATAATCGAGAATTGGGGGGCATGTCACCGATGCGCGATTTTGAACATTTTTGCAACTATTCAAAATCGCTCATAGGTGTCACACGCAACGACATCGCTAAAGCGGCCGGATGTGCGTCACAAATTCCGTGACCCCAATGAGATCGCTTGAGCGATGTCGTTTCGTGTAAAGCGGCCTTTACACTAATTGCACACCCTATAACCTTAAAATAAGACTCCATAAAAGGTTTATCTTTCAGTACTTCTGGTGCCTTCTCCAGTTCCAGGTGGTTCAGCTCCAGGTAATGTGGCGCCCTGTGCCTAGTTACCACAGATAATAACTACATGTGTATTTCCATCTGTATAACATGTATTGTCAGCTTTAATGAGATATGGTTTTCTCTGCTGTTCACCACAAAACACACATTTGCATAAACTCCCTTACTAGAGCTGTTCTCTTGAGATAAAACCAACGCTTGAGTCTCAGCCCTAGAAGACGATAGGGGTGCAGATGAGTTCTGAGGTAAATTGAATCAGAGCTGGTGTGAGGGGTAGTGAGGAGTGTAACATGGAGACAGAAATCCCAGCATACCAAGATACCTATTCCCAGGCACGGAATAAGTAGCAGAGGAAGAGTACAACATCACCATATAGCAAAGAAGCCAACTCTCATCAGGACAGGAAGTATCGTGGGTGCATCATTGTATGCTGTGAGAAAAGTTCTGCAGAGCTTCAGGAACCAGCCCTAGTTGTGGGGGCGAGAGGACAACCCTCAGGCACTGTGCATCACCACCTAACCCCTGGGGACCTTCAGCAGTACCCAGCCATACAAAGGCCGAACATCCCAACTGGCGTCACAAACTCTTTATTTGTTTTATTCATTTATTTTTATTTTCTTTCTCTCTTTTTAAAAATTATTTGTACCCCCCATTACAAAAGCCTATCACTTGCACCCGGTACAGCCACATTGCCTCTCAGAGCCACCACCGTGACATCAGAGGTCTACCAGGGGCGGCACAGCACCATCATAGAAGAGGTTTGGATGCTGGACAACGGTAGGACCTTGTTCAAACCATGCATAAAGCATTGAAGTAGTCTTACTTCTAATATGAGATTGTTAAAGCATCCAGGGCCGGTGTCAGCACCCGGCAAACCCGGTCACATGCCGGGGCCCTGGGCTGCCAGGGAGGCCCACTCGCGGTGGCAGGAATGGCGTACCGCTACTCAAGGGGGCCTAGTGCCTGCACTGTCACTGGCCTCCCCCGATGAGGATCACGCTTTCAATTGCTTCGGCATTGCAGGTGCCGGTACAATTGAAAGCAATGATGAGAGAAGGAGCGGCAAGCTCCTTCTCTTATCATTCTCCCCGCTGTGACTGACGGCGCTCTGACAGCTCTGCAGCAGAGTGCAGTGACGTCACCACCGCGCGCGTGCAGTGAGGTCAGAGCGACAGCAGTGGACGGACGCGCTGAGGAGACCGGCGCAGCGAGGGAACGAGCAGAAGTGAGTAAGTACTAGTCACTGTGGCCAGACGACCATGGGGGGCTATATACTACATGAAGGTGCCTAATACTATCTGGGTCCGTACTGTGCTATATGGGGCTATATACTACATGAAGGTGCCTAATTCTAGCTGGGTCAGTACTGTGCTATATACGGGCTGTGCACTACATGAAGGTGGCTAATGCTATCTGGGTCTTCACTGTGCTATATAGGGGTTGTGCACTACAGGAAGGTGCCTAATGCTATCTGGGTCTGTACTGTGCTATATTTGACTGTATACTACATGAAGGTGCCTAATGCTATCTGGGTCTGCATTGTGCTGTATAGTGGCTGTATACTACATGAAGGTGCCTAATGCTATCTGGGTCTGTACTGAGCTATATGGGGCTGTATAGTACATTAAGGTCCATATGAAATTAACAGAAAGCGGCACTCACCATATTGTTGCTGTGCAAGGACTCGGTTTATTTAGGCGTGGAGGTTACATGTGTGGGGGCCGGTAGGGAGGGAGTACATGCCGGACCTGTCAGACGACGGCTGTTTCGCACCTACAATGTGCTTCAGCTGGTCTCGAGACCAGCTGAAGCACATTGTAGGTGCGAAACGGCCGTCGTCTGATGTGTCCGGCATGTACTCCCTCCCCGCCGGCCCCCACACATGTAACCTCCACGCCTGAATAAACCGATTCCCTGCACAACAACAGTCTGGTGAGTACCGCTTTCTGTTAATTTCATATGGAATATCGTCTTTTCTATGAGCGTGCACCCCAGAGCAGCACCGATTCTTACCTGTGCATGATGGACTTTACAACAAATTGTGTGAAGTAGTGCCCTGGATCTTTCTTGCACTTTGTAGTACATGAAGGTGCCTAATCTTATCTGGGTCTGTACTGTGCTATATACTGTACGGGCTGTATACTACATGAGGGTGCCTAATGCTATCTGAATCTGAACTGTGCTATATACAGGCTGTGCACTACATGAGGGTATCTAATGCTATTTGGGTCTGCATTGCACTATAGAGGGGCTGTATACTACATGAAGGTGCCTAATGCTATCTGGGTCTGTAATGTGCTATATGCGGGCTGTATACTACATAATGGTGCCTAATGCTATCTGGGTCTGCACTGTGTTATATGTGGGTTGTATACTACATGAAGGTGCCTAATGTTATCTGGGTCTGCAGTGTGCTATATGTGGGCTGTATACTACATGAGGGTGCCTAATGCTATATGGGTCTGCATTGTGCTATATGGGGACTGCTTAATGTTAAATAGGGGTTGCATAGTGCCATATGGGGGCTGCATAGTGGCCATATGGGGGCTGCATAGTGCCATATGGAAGTTGCATAATGCCATATGGGGGCTGCATAATGCTACATGGGGGCTACATAATACAATATGGAGGACTAGGGGGGCTTTATAACACTATATGGAGGAATATGGGGGCCACATACTACTATAACCCCAGAGTTGTATGTCCCCTCCACCCTGGTGCTGTATACCCTCCAGAGCTGAATGTCTCCCCCACCCCAGAGCTGTATACCACCAGAGCTGCATGTAACCCCCCACCTCCGAGATTTTTGTCCCACCACCCCAGAGCCACTGCCCCCCTCTAGAGCTGTATACCCCCCATTGCTGTATACCCACTTCCTCAGTAATATGTATGCCCCCCAGTAATGTGTATGTCCCCAACCTCTCTTGTGATGTATATACAGCAGTATATATGTGCGGCCATGTCTGTTAGAGACTGCCACCAATCAGCGTGGCACCGACACATGCCCAGGAGGAGCTGGATGGAGACAACCGGGGAGGTGAATGAGGCTGTTGCCGGCTTCCCAATATTAGAAATATCTCTAATGTGTCTGTTTGTGCATGTATGATCTGTATCTGTGTATGTCAGTGTATATGACTATGTCTAGATTTATGTCTGTTTATATGTGTTTTTGTGAATTTCTCTTTAAATATATATGTGTACGTATGCCTGTATGTGTATATCTGTGCATGTCTATATGTGGATGGGGCCCACTGAGACTCTTTCGCCCAGGGCCCACAAAAACCAAGAGCTGGCATTGAAAGCATCTATGATGAGAGGTCTGTAGGGTCTGGAAAGAAAAGGTCTGTAATCTGGATTTAGGGCGGCTTTGCACACTATGACATCACAGGTGGGGTCAAATCGAAAGCGACGCACATCCGGCGTCACTTGCGATGTCGTAGTGTGTAAATCCTAGATGATACGATGAACAAGCGCAAAAGCGTCATTATCGTATCATCGGTGCAGGCTCCGACATTTCTATAATGCCGGTGCCGCGACAGGTACGATGTTGTTCCTCGTTCCTGCGGCAGCACACATCGCTGTGTGTGAAGCCGCAGGAGCGAGGAACATCTCCTTACCTGCCGCCGGCCACAATGCGGAAGGAAGGAGGTGGGCAGGATGTTTACATCCTGCTCACCTCCGCCCCTCCGCCGCCATTAGCCGCCTGCCGTGTGACGTCGCTATGACGCCGCACGACCCGCCCCCTTAAGAAGGAGGCGGTTTGCCGGCCAGAGCGAAGGTCGCATGGCAGGTGAGTGCATGTGAAGCTGGCGTAGTGATAATTTTCGCTACGCCAGCTATCACAAGATATCGTACCTGCGACGGGGGCGGGGACTATCGCGTGCGACATCGCAGCATCAGCTTGCGATGTCGCAACGTGCAAAGCCCACCTTAGACTAAAGCCAGCTTTACATAAAGAGAAACCAAGGGAAAAATTGTGAAAACATACCCTGCTGTAACTAAATAAAAGCATAGTGCATATAAACATAGGGTACTTAGTAAACACTGTTTTTGATCAAAAAAGCATAAAGCTATCCCACCAACGCCAAGGTGTACCCAGTTGGGATAGTACCTACACTCTCTAATATTAAAACCTTACCATGGGTCTAAAATAGGCCTCAATGTGGCTAAGGGCTGAGAGCGACCGGGTCCCAACAGGACACACACAGTCAGGGGGATTCACAGAATGAAATGTCCAGCTCACCAAGAGGGAGGGCCACACCTCATTTGTACTGAATACAAAAAAACTACATAAAAACAAAAAAGTGAGCCGGAGTATAAGATGGAATACATGGAGCTTCTGAGCTCATGTTCACACTGGCCATTAGACAAAGAGAAACCAAGGGAAAAATTGTGAAAACATACCCTGCTGTAACTAAATAAAAGCATAGTGCATATAGCATAGGGTACTTAGTAAACACTGTTTTTGATCAAAAAAGCATAAAGCTATCCCACCAACGCCAAGGTGTACCCAGTTGGGATAGTACCTACACTCTCTAATATTAAAACCTTACCATGGGTCTAAAATAGGCCTCAATGTGGCTAAGGGCTGAGAGCGACCGGGTCCCAACAGGACACACACAGTCAGGGGGATTCACAGAATGAAATGTCCAGCTCACCAAGAGGGAGGGCCACACCTCATTTGTACTGAATACAAAAAAACTACATAAAAACAAAAAAGTGAGCCGGAGTATAAGATGGAATACATGGAGCTTCTGAGCTCATGTTCACACTGGCCATTAGACAAAGAGAAACCAAGGGAAAAATTGTGAAAACATACCCTGCTGTAACTAAATAAAAGCATAGTGCATATAGCATAGGGTACTTAGTAAACACTGTTTTTGATCAAAAAAGCATAAAGCTATCCCACCAACGCCAAGGTGTACCCAGTTGGGATAGTACCTACACTCTCTAATATTAAAACCTTACCATGGGTCTAAAATAGGCCTCAATGTGGCTAAGGGCTGAGAGCGACCGGGTCCCAACAGGACACACACAGTCAGGGGGATTCACAGAATGAAATGTCCAGCTCACCAAGAGGGAGGGCCACACCCCATTTGTACTGAATACAAAAAAACTACATAAAAACAAAAAAGTGAGCCGGAGTATAAGATGGTATACATGGAGCTTCTGAGCTCATGTTCACACTGGCCATTAGACAAAGAGAAACCAAGGGAAAAATTGTGAAAACATACCCTGCTGTAACTAAATAAAAGCATAGTGCATATAAACATAGGGTACTTAGTAAACACTGTTTTTGATCAAAAAAGCATAAAGCTATCCCACCAACGCCAAGGTGTACCCAGTTGGGATAGTACCTACACTCTCTAATATTAAAACCTTACCATGGGTCTAAAATAGGCCTCAATGTGGCTAAGGGCTGAGAGCGACCGGGTCCCAACAGGACACACACAGTCAGGGGGATTCACAGAATGAAATGTCCAGCTCACCAAGAGGGAGGGCCACACCCCATTTGTACTGAATACAAAAAAACTACATAAAAACAAAAAAGTGAGCCGGAGTATAAGATGGTATACATGGAGCTTCTGAGCTCATGTTCGCACTGGCCATTAGACAAAGAGAAACCAAGGGAAAAATTGTGAAAACATACCCTGCTGTAACTAAATAAAAGCATAGTGCATATAAACATAGGGTACTTAGTAAACACTGTTTTTGATCAAAAAAGCATAAAGCTATCCCACCAACGCCAAGGTGTACCCAGTTGGGATAGTACCTACACTCTCTAATATTAAAACCTTACCATGGGTCTAAAATAGGCCTCAATGTGGCTAAGGGCTGAGAGCGACCGGGTCCCAACAGGACACACACAGTCAGGGGGATTCACAGAATGAAATGTCCAGCTCACCAAGAGGGAGGGCCACACCCCATTTGTACTGAATACAAAAAAACTACATAAAAACAAAAAAGTGAGCCGGAGTATAAGATGGTATACATGGAGCTTCTGAGCTCATGTTCACACTGGCCATTAGACAAAGAGAAACCAAGGGAAAAATTGTGAAAACATACCCTGCTGTAACTAAATAAAAGCATAGTGCATATAAACATAGGGTACTTAGTAAACACTGTTTTTGATCAAAAAAGCATAAAGCTATCCCACCAACGCCAAGGTGTACCCAGTTGGGATAGTACCTACACTCTCTAATATTAAAACCTTACCATGGGTCTAAAATAGGCCTCAATGTGGCTAAGGGCTGAGAGCGACCGGGTCCCAACAGGACACACACAGTCAGGGGGATTCACAGAATGAAATGTCCAGCTCACCAAGAGGGAGGGCCACACCTCATTTGTACTGAATACAAAAAAACTACATAAAAACAAAAAAGTGAGCCGGAGTATAAGATGGAATACATGGAGCTTCTGAGCTCATGTTCACACTGGCCATTAGACAAAGAGAAACCAAGGGAAAAATTGTGAAAACATACCCTGCTGTAACTAAATAAAAGCATAGTGCATATAAACATAGGGTACTTAGTAAACACTGTTTTTGATCAAAAAAGCATAAAGCTATCCCACCAACGCCAAGGTGTACCCAGTTGGGATAGTACCTACACTCTCTAATATTAAAACCTTACCATGGGTCTAAAATAGGCCTCAATGTGGCTAAGGGCTGAGAGCGACCGGGTCCCAACAGGACACACACAGTCAGGGGGATTCACAGAATGAAATGTCCAGCTCACCAAGAGGGAGGGCCACACCCCATTTGTACTGAATACAAAAAAACTACATAAAAACAAAAAAGTGAGCCGGAGTATAAGATGGTATACATGGAGCTTCTGAGCTCATGTTCACACTGGCCATTAGACAAAGAGAAACCAAGGGAAAAATTGTGAAAACATACCCTGCTGTAACTAAATAAAAGCATAGTGCATATAAACATAGGGTACTTAGTAAACACTGTTTTTGATCAAAAAAGCATAAAGCTATCCCACCAATGCCAAGGTGTACCCAGTTGGGATAGTGCCTACACTCTCTAATATTAAAACCTTACCATGGGTCTAAAATAGGCCTCAATGTGGCTAAGGGCTGAGAGCGACCGGGTCCCAACAGGACACACACAGTCAGGGGGATTCACAGAATGAAATGTCCAGCTCACCAAGAGGGAGGGCCACACCCCATTTGTACTGAATACAAAAAAACTACATAAAAACAAAAAAGTGAGCCGGAGTATAAGATGGTATACATGGAGCTTCTGAGCTCATGTTCACACTGGCCATTAGACAAAGAGAAACCAAGGGAAAAATTGTGAAAACATACCCTGCTGTAACTAAATAAAAGCATAGTGCATATAAACATAGGGTACTTAGTAAACACTGTTTTTGATCAAAAAAGCATAAAGCTATCCCACCAACGCCAAGGTGTACCCAGTTGGGATAGTACCTACACTCTCTAATATTAAAACCTTACCATGGGTCTAAAATAGGCCTCAATGTGGCTAAGGGCTGAGAGCGACCGGGTCCCAACAGGACACACACAGTCAGGGGGATTCACAGAATGAAATGTCCAGCTCACCAAGAGGGAGGGCCACACCTCATTTGTACTGAATACAAAAAAACTACATAAAAACAAAAAAGTGAGCCGGAGTATAAGATGGAATACATGGAGCTTCTGAGCTCATGTTCACACTGGCCATTAGACAAAGAGAAACCAAGGGAAAAATTGTGAAAACATACCCTGCTGTAACTAAATAAAAGCATAGTGCATATAAACATAGGGTACTTAGTAAACACTGTTTTTGATCAAAAAAGCATAAAGCTATCCCACCAACGCCAAGGTGTACCCAGTTGGGATAGTACCTACACTCTCTAATATTAAAACCTTACCATGGGTCTAAAATAGGCCTCAATGTGGCTAAGGGCTGAGAGCGACCGGGTCCCAACAGGACACACACAGTCAGGGGGATTCACAGAATGAAATGTCCAGCTCACCAAGAGGGAGGGCCACACCCCATTTGTACTGAATACAAAAAAACTACATAAAAACAAAAAAGTGAGCCGGAGTATAAGATGGTATACATGGAGCTTCTGAGCTCATGTTCACACTGGCCATTAGACAAAGAGAAACCAAGGGAAAAATTGTGAAAACATACCCTGCTGTAACTAAATAAAAGCATAGTGCATATAAACATAGGGTACTTAGTAAACACTGTTTTTGATCAAAAAAGCATAAAGCTATCCCACCAACGCCAAGGTGTACCCAGTTGGGATAGTACCTACACTCTCTAATATTAAAACCTTACCATGGGTCTAAAATAGGCCTCAATGTGGCTAAGGGCTGAGAGCGACCGGGTCCCAACAGGACACACACAGTCAGGGGGATTCACAGAATGAAATGTCCAGCTCACCAAGAGGGAGGGCCACACCCCATTTGTACTGAATACAAAAAAACTACATAAAAACAAAAAAGTGAGCCGGAGTATAAGATGGTATACATGGAGCTTCTGAGCTCATGTTCACACTGGCCATTAGACAAAGAGAAACCAAGGGAAAAATTGTGAAAACATACCCTGCTGTAACTAAATAAAAGCATAGTGCATATAAACATAGGGTACTTAGTAAACACTGTTTTTGATCAAAAAAGCATAAAGCTATCCCACCAACGCCAAGGTGTACCCAGTTGGGATAGTACCTACACTCTCTAATATTAAAACCTTACCATGGGTCTAAAATAGGCCTCAATGTGGCTAAGGGCTGAGAGCGACCGGGTCCCAACAGGACACACACAGTCAGGGGGATTCACAGAATGAAATGTCCAGCTCACCAAGAGGGAGGGCCACACCCCATTTGTACTGAATACAAAAAAACTACATAAAAACAAAAAAGTGAGCCGGAGTATAAGATGGTATACATGGAGCTTCTGAGCTCATGTTCACACTGGCCATTAGACAAAGAGAAACCAAGGGAAAAATTGTGAAAACATACCCTGCTGTAACTAAATAAAAGCATAGTGCATATAAACATAGGGTACTTAGTAAACACTGTTTTTGATCAAAAAAGCATAAAGCTATCCCACCAACGCCAAGGTGTACCCAGTTGGGATAGTACCTACACTCTCTAATATTAAAACCTTACCATGGGTCTAAAATAGGCCTCAATGTGGCTAAGGGCTGAGAGCGACCGGGTCCCAACAGGACACACACAGTCAGGGGGATTCACAGAATGAAATGTCCAGCTCACCAAGAGGGAGGGCCACACCTCATTTGTACTGAATACAAAAAAACTACATAAAAACAAAAAAGTGAGCCGGAGTATAAGATGGAATACATGGAGCTTCTGAGCTCATGTTCACACTGGCCATTAGACAAAGAGAAACCAAGGGAAAAATTGTGAAAACATACCCTGCTGTAACTAAATAAAAGCATAGTGCATATAAACATAGGGTACTTAGTAAACACTGTTTTTGATCAAAAAAGCATAAAGCTATCCCACCAACGCCAAGGTGTACCCAGTTGGGATAGTACCTACACTCTCTAATATTAAAACCTTACCATGGGTCTAAAATAGGCCTCAATGTGGCTAAGGGCTGAGAGCGACCGGGTCCCAACAGGACACACACAGTCAGGGGGATTCACAGAATGAAATGTCCAGCTCACCAAGAGGGAGGGCCACACCCCATTTGTACTGAATACAAAAAAACTACATAAAAACAAAAAAGTGAGCCGGAGTATAAGATGGTATACATGGAGCTTCTGAGCTCATGTTCACACTGGCCATTAGACAAAGAGAAACCAAGGGAAAAATTGTGAAAACATACCCTGCTGTAACTAAATAAAAGCATAGTGCATATAAACATAGGGTACTTAGTAAACACTGTTTTTGATCAAAAAAGCATAAAGCTATCCCACCAACGCCAAGGTGTACCCAGTTGGGATAGTACCTACACTCTCTAATATTAAAACCTTACCATGGGTCTAAAATAGGCCTCAATGTGGCTAAGGGCTGAGAGCGACCGGGTCCCATCAGGACACACACAGTCAGGGGGATTCACAGAATGAAATGTCCAGCTCACCAAGAGGGAGGGCCACACCCCATTTGTACTGAATACAAAAAAACTACATAAAAACAAAAAAGTGAGCCGGAGTATAAGATGGTATACATGGAGCTTCTGAGCTCATGTTCACACTGGCCATTAGACAAAGAGAAACCAAGGGAAAAATTGTGAAAACATACCCTGCTGTAACTAAATAAAAGCATAGTGCATATAAACATAGGGTACTTAGTAAACACTGTTTTTGATCAAAAAAGCATAAAGCTATCCCACCAACGCCAAGGTGTACCCAGTTGGGATAGTACCTACACTCTCTAATATTAAAACCTTACCATGGGTCTAAAATAGGCCTCAATGTGGCTAAGGGCTGAGAGCGACCGGGTCCCAACAGGACACACACAGTCAGGGGGATTCACAGAATGAAATGTCCAGCTCACCAAGAGGGAGGGCCACACCCCATTTGTACTGAATACAAAAAAACTACATAAAAACAAAAAAGTGAGCCGGAGTATAAGATGGTATACATGGAGTTTCTGAGCTCATGTTCACACTGGCCATTAGACAAAGAGAAACCAAGGGAAAAATTGTGAAAACATACCCTGCTGTAACTAAATAAAAGCATAGTGCATATAAACATAGGGTACTTAGTAAACACTGTTTTTGATCAAAAAAGCATAAAGCTATCCCACCAACGCCAAGGTGTACCCAGTTGGGATAGTACCTACACTCTCTAATATTAAAACCTTACCATGGGTCTAAAATAGGCCTCAATGTGGCTAAGGGCTGAGAGCGACCGGGTCCCAACAGGACACACACAGTCAGGGGGATTCACAGAATGAAATGTCCAGCTCACCAAGAGGGAGGGCCACACCCCATTTGTACTGAATACAAAAAAACTACATAAAAACAAAAAAGTGAGCCGGAGTATAAGATGGTATACATGGAGCTTCTGAGCTCATGTTCACACTGGCCATTAGACAAAGAGAAACCAAGGGAAAAATTGTGAAAACATACCCTGCTGTAACTAAATAAAAGCATAGTGCATATAAACATAGGGTACTTAGTAAACACTGTTTTTGATCAAAAAAGCATAAAGCTATCCCACCAACGCCAAGGTGTACCCAGTTGGGATAGTACCTACACTCTCTAATATTAAAACCTTACCATGGGTCTAAAATAGGCCTCAATGTGGCTAAGGGCTGAGAGAGACCGGGTCCCAACAGGACACACACAGTCAGGGGGATTCACAGAATGAAATGTCCAGCTCACCAAGAGGGAGGGCCACACCTCATTTGTACTGAATACAAAAAAACTACATAAAAACAAAAAAGTGAGCCGGAGTATAAGATGGAATACATGGAGCTTCTGAAAGGGAAAAATTGTGAAAACATACCCTGCTGTAACTAAATAAAAGCATAGTGCATATAAACATAGGGTACTTAGTAAACACTGTTTTTGATCAAAAAAGCATAAAGCTATCCCACCAACGCCAAGGTGTACCCAGTTGGGATAGTACCTACACTCTCTAATATTAAAACCTTACCATGGGTCTAAAATAGGCCTCAATGTGGCTAAGGGCTGAGAGCGACCGGGTCCCAACAGGACACACACAGTCAGGGGGATTCACAGAATGAAATGTCCAGCTCACCAAGAGGGAGGGCCACACCCCATTTGTACTGAATACAAAAAAACTACATAAAAACAAAAAAGTGAGCCGGAGTATAAGATGGTATACATGGAGCTTCTGAGCTCATGTTCACACTGGCCATTAGACAAAGAGAAACCAAGGGAAAAATTGTGAAAACATACCCTGCTGTAACTAAATAAAAGCATAGTGCATATAAACATAGGGTACTTAGTAAACACTGTTTTTGATCAAAAAAGCATAAAGCTATCCCACCAACGCCAAGGTGTACCCAGTTGGGATAGTACCTACACTCTCTAATATTAAAACCTTACCATGGGTCTAAAATAGGCCTCAATGTGGCTAAGGGCTGAGAGCGACCGGGTCCCAACAGGACACACACAGTCAGGGGGATTCACAGAATGAAATGTCCAGCTCACCAAGAGGGAGGGCCACACCCCATTTGTACTGAATACAAAAAAACTACATAAAAACAAAAAAGTGAGCCGGAGTATAAGATGGTATACATGGAGCTTCTGAGCTCATGTTCACACTGGCCATTAGACAAAGAGAAACCAAGGGAAAAATTGTGAAAACATACCCTGCTGTAACTAAATAAAAGCATAGTGCATATAAACATAGGGTACTTAGTAAACACTGTTTTTGATCAAAAAAGCATAAAGCTATCCCACCAACGCCAAGGTGTACCCAGTTGGGATAGTACCTACACTCTCTAATATTAAAACCTTACCATGGGTCTAAAATAGGCCTCAATGTGGCTAAGGGCTGAGAGCGACCGGGTCCCAACAGGACACACACAGTCAGGGGGATTCACAGAATGAAATGTCCAGCTCACCAAGAGGGAGGGCCACACCCCATTTGTACTGAATACAAAAAAACTACATAAAAACAAAAAAGTGAGCCGGAGTATAAGATGGTATACATGGAGCTTCTGAGCTCATGTTCACACTGGCCATTAGACAAAGAGAAACCAAGGGAAAAATTGTGAAAACATACCCTGCTGTAACTAAATAAAAGCATAGTGCATATAAACATAGGGTACTTAGTAAACACTGTTTTTGATCAAAAAAGCATAAAGCTATCCCACCAACGCCAAGGTGTACCCAGTTGGGATAGTACCTACACTCTCTAATATTAAAACCTTACCATGGGTCTAAAATAGGCCTCAATGTGGCTAAGGGCTGAGAGCGACCGGGTCCCAACAGGACACACACAGTCAGGGGGATTCACAGAATGAAATGTCCAGCTCACCAAGAGGGAGGGCCACACCCCATTTGTACTGAATACAAAAAAACTACATAAAAACAAAAAAGTGAGCCGGAGTATAAGATGGTATACATGGAGCTTTTGTTGTTGTTTTTTTGTTTTTGTTTTTAGCCAGCTTTACATGTTGCAATTTCGCATACGATACCGTATGCGATTTGCAACGCCCCCATCATATGTGCGGCACGTTCACACGTACATACCCGTTCATACGACCTGGATGTGGGCAGCGAACGTCCACTTCCTGGAGTGGGAGGGACGCTCGGCGTCACATCGACCTCACGCAGCAGCCGGCCAATAGAAGCGGAGGGGCGGAGCTGAGCGGGATGTAAACATCCCGCCCACCTCCTTCCTTCCGCATTACCGGCTGGGAGCCGCAGGACGCAAGTAAGATCTGTTCATCGTTCCCAGGGTGTCACACACTGCGATGTGTGCTACCCCGGGTACGATGAACAATCTGACGTTCAATTCATGAGGAATGAACGACGTGCGTGCGATGAACGTTTTACCGTTCAATCGCAATCGCGCGTAGCTGTCACACACTGCAATGTACCTTACGATGCCGGATGTGTGTCACTTACGACGTGACCCCACCGATACATTGTAAGATACATTGCAGCGTGTAAAGCGGGCTTAAGGCTCGCCAGTTGTCCAACTGTGGACTGAAGAGTTTTTCGGCATATTCAGTTTGATGAAACAGCATGTAAACTAATAAACTAATAAAAGTGGGTTTCATGTAGAGAAAAATGCTTCCCTAGTTATTAAGTGGTTAAACCTAAAAATATGTAAACAAATATATTTTTCAGTTACCTCCAATTTTATATTACCACCACTGAGTTTTTATTATGCAAATGTTCCCAATCTGATTAGCTTCTTCCGTTTCGTTTCCTAACAAAAGGTGCCTGCAAGTACTAATCAGAATGTTGCAATTTACATATTAATGACGTTTTATCTAATGATATTTCCTTCATCTTCAGGGTAATCAAA